>NC_091989.1:9486516-9744016 GCF_044704955.1 Pristiophorus japonicus | reverse complement strand
CGACAGTGCAGCACTCCCTCAGCCTAGATTTATGTGCTCAAACCCCTGGAGTGTGGGACTTGAACCTACAACCTGCTGACTCAAAGACAAGTGTGCTACCCACTGAGCCACTGGCTGCCATCTATTTAACTTTGAATATTTTCCAGACCGGTTGCTGTAGTTAATATATACTTTTGTAAGTAATATTTGCAATTACGATTTCTACTTACTTATCTCTGTTTCTCCATCTGTTTAACTTTTGGCTCAGCAGCTTTTACCTAGCTATTTATTACTTTTAATCACACTGTTTCCCAGCTTCACAGTGTCTGTCGGGCTGCTGTTGAATGATGATTTCCACATTGATGAAGATTAATGTAAAAGCGCTGGTATAACTCAGGAGTCAGGTGCCAAGCTGCAGCTTGGGTGCACTGATGCTGAGAGATGTGAAGCCACCTGTAGTTTCGCACCACTGGGCTTGTGCTATCCGGGTACCAAAGGCACGTTTCAAATGCTCCCTGGATACCGTTGAATTTAGAATGGAATCTTTTTTAACATTGAGAGAAGCACTACTGCCACTTGCTAACGTAAGATTGGAACAGAATTGCCTGGGGTGCAATGCCATTGTGCTGTCACACACGGGTTGGGTGTATTATCATGCAGACAACCGTTACTCCATTGATTTGGGCGATGGCAATGCTTAATCCAAGCATCGGACTCTTCCAACCTGCCAGGGGCACCTTTCAAGGTCATGTGTGAGAAGGCGAGTGGTTTCTCAATTTGATTCACATTCTCTGTCGGCCTCCATTTGAAAGCCGAACTGCTAAGGTTTGTGTCTCCACAGAACTCAGTGGGGGGTGCTCAGCGTGTTGGGCTTCTGGCTTGTACCAGTTAGTGTCGCTTGCTGCCACATCCTCACTGTCTCACCCTAACCTTCCTCATCCTCATCAGCAAATCCCCCAGTGGGGGCGTCATTTTCACTTTGTGTGATAGTGTAAAACGGGTGAGGAAGACTTGCATTTCTATAGCGCCTTTCATGGCCACCGGATGTCCCAAAGCGCTTTACAGCCAATGAACTACTTTTTGAAGTGTAGTCACTGTTGTAATGTAGGAAAGACAGCAGCCAATTTGCACACAGCTAGCTCACACAAACAGCAATGTGATAATGACCAGATAATCAGGTTTAGTAATATTGGTTAAGGGATAAATATTGGCCTCAGGACACTGGGGATAACTCCCCTGCTCTTCTTCGAAATAGTCCCATGGGATCTTTTGCGTCCACCTGAGAGAGCAGATGGGACCTCGGTTTAATGTCTCATCCAAAAGAGGTATCAATCTGTCAATCCTTTCCGTGTCCAGGCGAGGTTTTCAGTGTTGCGTCCAATTAAGCTGCAGGCTCCACTCCTGGTGGTGCCCTTGTGTCAATTCCTTTAAGTTTCAGCTTTGCAATCATACTCCCCCCCCAGAATGCAAAGACTTTGGTTTCCCAGAAGCTGCACTTCCTTAGCACTGCACTGGGAGTGTCAGCTTGGATTTTTTTTTGTATTCAAATCACTGGAGTGGGATTTGAACCCACAACTTCCTGAGTCAAAGGCAAGAGGGTGTTGCCCACTGAGCCACAGCTGATACACAACTGATAATGAATCAGCAGCCCGTTTTACATAGTTCCTGATTTTTATTAAGTCAAATGAAATAAGAATCACAGAACGATACCGCACAGAAGGAAACGGTTTGGCCCACCGTGCCTGTGCCGGAAAACTTATGAACCTCTAGCACGCCTCGCCAATGTAATGGTGCTCTCTTACCTACCCAACTGTCGCAACCTCTGGCCGAGACCCGAGACTTGAAGAATGCAATGAAAGATCTTCCAGCATTCGGAATGCCCCTCATTGGAAGCTCACTATTTGAGGGCTGGGAACTCGGATTCTGCTGCAGGATTTAATGACCTGCAGCATCTTAAAGAAATAATAACACAAAAAATTGTTTTGTATGGGTACCAAAAAGTTTGCTAACTTGAAGAATGTTTGTGAGTATAATGGAGCCCCATCTCAATTCGTACCCCAAAATGGGTAAAATGCAACATACAACACGGCTGCTGAAGCCTTTGTTACCTCTCGATTTGACTATTCCAATGCATTCCTGGCTGGCCTCTCACATTTTACCCTACGTAAACGAGAGATGATCCAAAACTCGGCTGCCCGTTTCCTAACTCGCCGCAAGTCCCACTCACCCATCACCCCCCTGTGCTCGCTGACCTACATTGGCTCCCGGTTAAGCAACGCCTCGATTTCAAAATTCTCATCCTCGTTTTCAAGTCCCTCCATGGCCTCGCCCCTCCCTATCTCTGTAATCTCCTCCAGCCCCACAACCCCCCGAGATGTCTGCGCTCCTCTAACTCTGTCCTCTTGAGCATCCCTGATTACAATCGCTCAACCATTGGTGGCCGTGCTTGCAGCTGCCTGGGCCCCAAGCTCTGGAACTCCCTGCCTAAACCTCTCCGCCTCTCTACCTCTCTTTCCTCCTTCAAGACGCTCCTTAAAACCTACCTCTTTGACCAAGCTTTAGGTCACCTGCCCTAATTTCTCCTTATGTGGCTTGGTGTCAATTGTTTTGTCTCATAATGTTCCTATGAAGCACCTTGGGACATTTCACTACGTTTAAGGCGCTATATAAATACAAGTTGTTGTTGTTGTTGTGTTTAACTTTACCTAAATTGAACCAATACACTATTACAACACTAGATGGCGTCCTGCAGCAAGGCACGCTGTGTCAAACTGTATCTGAATGAACAGGCGCAAAGTGAGCCTGAATATTTTAAGAAATACTGAACTGACTTATTAACTGAGAAAACGGGGAATTACAGACTGGTTAGCCTGACATCGGTAGTGGGGAAAATGTTGGAATCAATTATTAAAGATGAAATAGCAGCGCATTTGGAAAGCAGTGACAGGATCGGTCCAAGTCAGCATGGATTTATGAAAGGGAAATCATGCTTGACAAATCTTCTGGAATTTTTTGAGGATGTAACTAGTAGAGTGGACAAGGGAGAATCAGTGGATGTGGTGTATTTGGACTTTCAAAAGGCTTGGTGTGCAAAATTAAAGCACATGGTATTGGGGGTAATGTATTGACATGGATAGAGAACTGGTTGGCAGACAGGAAGCAGAGAGTCGGGATAAACGGGTCCTTTTCAGAATGGCAGGTAGTGACTACTGGGGTGCCGCAGGGCTCAGTGCTGGGACCCCAGCTATTTACAATATATATCAATGATTTAGATGAAGGAATTGAATGTAATATCTCCAAGTTTGCAGATGACACTAAGCTGGGTGGCGGTGTGAGCTGTGAGGAGGATGCTAAGAGGCATCTTGGACAGGTTCGGTGAGTGGGAAAATGTATGGCAGATGCAGTATAATGTGGATAAATGTGAGGTTATCCACTTTTGTGGCAAAAACAGGAAGGCAGAATATTATCTGAATGGCGACAGATTAGGAAAAGGGGAGGTGCAACGAGACCTGGCTGTCATGGTAGATCAGTCATTGAAAGTTGGCATGCAAGTACAGCAGGCGGTGAAGAAGGAAAATGGCATGTTGACCTACATAGCTAGGGGAGTTGTTAACCTGTGGAATTCTCTACCGCAGAGAGTTGTTGATGCTCGTTCGTTAGATATATTCAAGAGGGAGTTAGATATGGCCCTTACGGCTAAAGGGATCAAGGGGTATGGAGAGAAAGCAGGAAAGGGGTACTGAGGTGAATGATCAACCATGATCTTATTGAATGGTGGTGCAGGCTCGAAGGGCCGAATGGCCTGCTCCTGCACCTATTTTCTATGTTTCTATGTTTCTATTTCCGCTGAACATATTTTGTTCAGCATATGATTCCTCATTTTCCACTGAGACAGTAGGAGCGGAGCAAAAAGGCTTAATTTGCACGCCACTTGTGTAGGTTAAGAATATTCATTGACCCTCAGGGAAGGGCAGGGTCACATACTTTTGCCAATGAAAAGAAAAAAAATCTCTCTTAATGCTAGAAATTTTAAATAAAAGGAGCCACAATCAGTCACCCACCCCCAGAAAGAGAACGATAGAACCATTGAAGAACCAAAGAGTGAGGCCATTTCCAGTCAATGTGAAAACCGGGACAGATGTATAATGGACCGCTCATCCGACATCGGCCATTTTACGCTGATGGCGAAAGGTAAATTGACTCCCATCGTACCTGCACCAGCTCTCTTGTTAGAGCAACCCAGAACTAATCCCACTGTCCTGCTCGTTCCTTGTATCTTCCTCCATTTCAGCTATTTAAGGTAAACTGGAGGTCACCCAAAACTCGGCTGCCACGCGTCCTAACTCACACCAAATCCCGTTCACCCATCACCCCGGTGCTCACTGACATTGGCTCCCAGTTAAGCAACACCTCGATTTCAAAATTCTCATCCTTGTTTACAAATCCCTCCATGGCCTTGCCCCCCTCCCTATCTCTGTAACCTCCTCCAGCCCCACAACCCCCCGAGATGTCTGCGCTCCTCTAATTCTACCCTCTTGAGCATCCCTCATTATAATTGCTCAACCATCGGTGGCTGTGCCTTCAGCTGCCTGGGTCCCAAGCTCTGGAACTCCCTGCCTAAACCTCTCTACCTCTCTACCTCTCTTTCCTTCTTCAAGATGCTCCTTAAAACCTACCTCTTTGACCAAGCTTTTGGTCACCTGCCTTAATTTCTTCTTATGTGGCTTGGTGTCAATTTTTTGTCTCATAACACTCCTGTGAAGTGCCTTGGGACCTTTCACTACATTAAAGGTGCTATATAAATACAAATTGTTTTTGTAGTTGTCCACTTCCCCCCCCCCCCCCCCCCCAACACATGCAACGTTTCCTACCTCAGCTGCTCTCTCCATGTTCCAAAAACATTCTGGATGAAGAAATTTCTCCCAATCCCTTCATGACAATTTAACATTGATGATCTCTCCTCTCTGATTCCCCAATGTTTGTGAGATATTTCATCAAAAGTGGCAGTCAGGCTGGAGAAGCCCCTGCATGGGGAAGAACAATGGATGGCAGTCAAGGGTATAAAAATGCTACTATTACAATGCTGATGGGTTTAATGGCTTTCATAATGCAGGAAGGATTAGAGACAGGTGTTTGCTGTACCAAGGGCATCACGTTCATGCTTACTTCATGTATAAAAAATGGAGCAACTCTGTTGTTTAAACATTTTGACTCTGTGTGGTTCATATCATAGAATCATAGAACGGTTACTGCACAGAAGGAGGCCAGTCAGCCCATCGAGCCCGTGCCGGCTCTCTGCAAGAACACCTCAGCCAGTCCCATTCCCCCGCCCTTTCCCCGTAGCCCTGTAAATCTTTTTCCTTCAGCTACTTATCCAACTCCCTTTTGAAAGCCACGATTGAGTCTGCCTCCACCACCCTCTCAGGCAGCGCATTCCAGATCCTAACCACTCGCTGCGTAAAGAAAGTTTTTCCTCCTGTCGCCTTTGGTTCTTCAACCAATCACTTTAAATTTGTGTCCTCTGGTTTTCGACCCTTCCGCATCCCCGATTTTAATCGCTCCATCATTGGCAGCCGTGCTTTCAGCTGCCGAGGCCCGATGCTCTGGAATTCCCTCCCGAAACCTCTCTGTCTCTCTCTCCTCCTTTAAGACACACCTACCTCTTGGACCAAGCTTTTGGTCATCTGTCCTAATATCTCCTTATGAGAGATTCGGTGTCAGATTTTGTTTAATAGCACTCTTGTGAAGCACTTTGGGATGCTTTACTATGTTAAAGGCGCTATATAAATGCAAGGCTTACTGCAACTTTGCAAACATCAGATTAAATAAAAAACGATATAAATTATTCTTCCTACAAAGCAAGTAAATCGCTCCGGAAATGTTTCTGCAAACACACAACAATCTGAGAGTTTTCTGTTGTAATACGATCAAACCAGCCCAAGGTAAGGTTTTAATCTCTATGTATGGCTGGTAAGAAAATGTTCAACTTTACTGTCAGCAGAAATTACATCATTATTCCTCAAAAGCGACTTTGAAATTCTTTATTAGAAAAGGTACTTATGGCGAAAACTGATTAAAAAGGAAAATCCATCTCTAAATAACTTATGTTTAATGCATACAGCCTTTCTTCAATATCTAGGACCAGCGGTAATTCATTTTTAAAAATCATTTTATCGGGAAAAAGTCCGTTTCAAAACGTGTGTTTTCGCCTTTTACTGAGAGCAGTCATTAGCCAAACTGGATACAACAGCGACACTCTTTTTGTCACCAAGTGATAATGTCAGAAGGCTATCGGCCACACAGGAAACAAAAATATCAGTGCATAATAGCCTTTTTTTAAATGAGGATTTCATTTTTTTTTAAATTCGACTGTAAAGTAGCTTTCTGCATATTAATGCAGATTTGCAGTCTGTTGAAAAGAGGGGAAGAGTATAAATTTTAAATACACCGACTCTAAGTTTCCTATCTGTTAGTCAACAGCAGGTAACCCCCCCCCTGACTCCATCATCTACTGGCTAAAGGTTACCAGCCTATCTTCAAAGCAGTTAAATGCTGCTCCCAGGTAAATGGAGAAAGCTTCTACTTTGAAAGTTTTTTTTTACTGAACAGTGGAAATGATTAAATAATAATACTTGGAATTGCATAATCAAGAAATATTCAGTATATATTAATGGAAAGTTAGCTGTCTGAACTTCCTTTTCAGTTGTCCAGATGGCAAAGTACATTCAGATATTTCCCTTAATCTTGTGTTATTTGTATGAAGAATAAACTTTAGTAGATTGGAACAGTGTTTGTGGCATTAAAGTTTTTCTTAATACAGCAAAATAAAGATTATAGAGATGTAAAGATGAATAGATAGCAGAGTGGTTGCTGAAAGAGCATAAAAGGACATCTTCACCATTAATATAACACCTTATCACTTATAATTGAAACATAGAAACATAGAAAATAGGTGCAGGAGTAGGCCATTCGGCCCTTCGAGCCTGCACTACCATTCAATATGATCATGGCTGTACATGCAACTTCAGTACCCCATTCCTGCTTTCTCTCCATACCCCTTGATTCCTTTAGCCGTAAGGGCCACATCTAACTCCCTTTTGAATATATCTAACGAACTGACCTCAACAACTTTCTGTGGTAGAGAATTCCACAGGTTCACAATTCTCTGAATGAAGAAGTTTCTCCTCATCTCGGTCCTAAATGGCTTACCCCTTACCCTTAGATGGTGACCCCTGGTTCTGGACTTCCCCAACATCGGGAACATTCTTCCTGCATCTAACCTGTCCAATCCCGTCAGAATTTTATATGTTTCTATGAGATCCCCTCTCATTCTTCTAAATTCCAGTGAATATAAACCTAATCGATCCAGTCTTTCTTCTTATGTCAGTCCTGCCATCCCAGGAATCAGTCTGGTGAACCTTCGCTGCACTCCCTCAATAGCAAGAATGTCCTTCCTCAGATTAGAAGACCAAAACTGTGCACAGTTGTGGCTCAATGGGTAGCACCCTCTTGTCTGAGTCTGAGGGTATGGATTCAAATCCCACTCCAGAGACTTGAGCACAAAATCTAGGCTGGTACACCAATGGAGTGCTGCACTGCTAGAGGTATTGTCTTTTGGATGAGATGGATGCAAAAGATCCCATGGCACTAATTTGAAGAAAAACAGGCGAGTTATTCTTGGTGTCCTGGTCAATATTTATCCCTCAATCAATACCACTGAAACAGATTATCTGCTCATTATCACATTGCTGTTTGTGAGAGCTTGATGAGCGCAAATTGGCTGCTGCGTTTCCTACATTACAACAGAGACTACACTCCAAAATCTACTTCATTGGCTGCAAAGTGCTTTGGGATGTCCTGAGGTTGTGAAAGATGCTATAGAAATGCAAGTCTTTTCTTTGTTTCCACACAGTAAATTACTTTTTTGAAGTGCAGTAATGTTTATGGAGGCAAATGCAGCAAACCATTCTGTGCCAATAATGTTCCATGAAGGGAAATTAAATGAGTGAGGAGCACAAAAATCACTTGCTCTCCCCTCAACGATCAATGCGTAGGCTGGTCATCGCCTCGGTCAAACAGGGGATGCATTCACCCACTTGCAGTTCAAAATAGCAATTGGGACCCTGATTTGCATATTTAAACATCCTCCCATGTGGAACAGAAGGGCGTGCTGTTTGTCCATTTGCAGGCTTGCTTTGGGCATTCAAGAACATAAGAACATAAGAACTAGAAACAGCCATATGGCCCCTCGAGCCTGCTCCACCATTCAATAAGATCATGGCTGATCTGATCATGGACTCAGCTCCACTTCCCTGCCCGCTCCCCATAACCCCTTATCCGCTTATCATTTAAGAAACTGTCTATTTCTGTCTTAACTTTATTCAATGTCCCAGCTTCCACAGCTCTCTGAGGCAGCGAATTCCACAGATTTACAACCCACTGAGAGAAGAAATTTCTCCTCATCTCTGTTTTAAATGGGCGGCCCCTTATTCTAAGATCATGCCCTCTATTTCTAGTCTCCTCCATCAGTGGAAACATCCTCTCTGCATCCACCTTGTCAAGCCCCCTCATAATTTTATACATTTCGATAAGATCACCTCTCATTCTTCTGAATTCCAATGGGTAGAGGCCTAACCTACTCAATCTTTCCTCATAAGTCAACCCCCTCATCCCCGGAATCAACCTAGTGAACCTTTTCTGAACTGCCTCCAAACAAGTATATCCTTTCGTAAATATGGAAACCAAAACTGCACACAGTATTCCAGGTGTGGCCTCACCAATACCTTATATAGCTGTAGCAAGACTTCCCTGCTTTTATACTCCATCCCCTTTGCAATAAAGGCCAAGATACCATTGGACTTCCTGATCACTTGCTGTACCTGCATACTATCCTTTTGTGTTTCATGTACAAGTACCCCCAGGTCCCGCTGTACTGCGGCACTTTGCAATCTTTCTCCATTTAAATAATAACTTGCTCTTTGATTTTTCTGCCAAAGTGCATGATCTCACATTTTCCGACATTATACTCCATCTGCCAAATTTTTGCCCACTCACTTAGCCTCTCTCTGTCCTTTTGCAGATATTTTGTGTCCTCCTCACACATTGCTTTTCTTCCCATCTTTGTATCGTCAGCAAACTTGGCTACGTTACACTTCCAAGTCATTAATATAGATTGTAAATAGTTGGGGTCCCAGCACTGATCCCCGTGGCACCCCACTAGTTACTGGTTGCCAACCAGAGAATGAACCATTTATCCTGACTCTCTGTTCTCTGTTAGTTAGCCAATCCTCTATCCATGCTAATATATTACCCCCAACTCCGTGAACTTTTATCTTGTGCAGTAATCTTTTATGTGGCAGCGTACATTCTCCAATCTCCCTCCCCCCTCCGATTTTCATTGTCCAGTGACAAGAAACAGGCGGGCAGCAGTTGACATGTCATGAGGCCGTAAAGGACCATTTGAATTCACGGGGTGCAGCATAACTTCAGTCTCAATCACTCCCCCCAGTTTCTGAGAATACACTTATAAGTTTTCATATTCCTCTTGTAGAACTAGCAGTCGCACAGCACAGAAGGAGGCCATTTGGCCCATTGTGCCTGTGCTGGTGCTTTGAAAGTACTACCCAATTAGTCCCACTCCCCACCCTACCACTTCTATCCTCATAGCCCTTGCAAATTCAATTAATTCAGTATAAGCCCAGGCATCAGATATGGGACCTTTGGCGCGTGTATGTTTTGGCATTACACGACACAATACATTCATTAACTGGGCTAGTGGGGAGATGGGTGTCAGGATTTTCATGATTTCTTCTAGGTGTGAGGATAAGCTGTGTGAATTTCTGGGAAATTTTTACTATGCCATGATACTTGAGCATTGAATTACCCACAGGGCGAATTCAAAATCTCAGCTGTGCCTTTAAAAGTGTGTATGACAGGAAGGGAGAGAGAGATAACTGAAGGGACGGTCACTTCAGGTGATTCTCCTCTTATCTCCAAGTGGCAACCTGGACAGATTTAAGGCGATTGGCAAAAGAACCAGAGGTGAGACGAGGAAAAACACTTTTCACGCAACGAGTGGTTAGGATTTGGAATGCGCTGCCTGAGAGGACGGTGGATACAGATTCAATAGTCGCCTCCGAAAGGAAAATGGATAAATACTTGAAGGAGAAGAAAAATTGCAGGATATGGGGAAAGAGCAGGGGAGGGGGACTAACTCCATTGCTCTTCGAAAGAGCCGGCACAGACTCAATGGGCCGAACGGCCTTCTTCTGAGCTGCACTATTCTATGATTCTATTCTATTCTGGCTGGGGAGTCTAGAACCAGGGGTCACAGTCTCAGGATACGGGTCGGCCATTTAGAACTGAGATGAAGAGAAACCTCTTCACTCAGAGGGTGGTGATTCTTTGGAATTCTCTGGCCCAGAGGGCTGTGGAGGCTCAGTCGTTGAGTATATTCAAGACAGAGATCGAAACAAGTCATCCTCGTTCGAGGGACCGCCTATGATGGGGGCGATAGATTTTTGGATATTAAGGGAATCGAGGGATATGGGGACAGTGCAGGAAAGTGGAGTTGAGGTCGAAGATCAGCCATGATCTCATTGAATGGTGGAGCAGGCTCGAGGGGCCGAATGGCCGACTCCAGCTCCTATTTCTTATGTTACGTTCTTATATCTCCTTTTCAAGCATATCTTCTTCTCAGGCAGTCCCTCGGAGTATATATCCAGTATATATCCATGTGCAAAAGGAATATATACTTTAAATGAATTTTTTTTTCCCCACAGATCTGGGGGGCTGTACTTTTTCTGTTGAAATAAAAGACAGAACGTGTAGAAGGCTGACCCAGGGGCGGGGGTGGGGAGCGATGGATGGTGGGTGTTGTGCCCAGCCCTGGGAGCCCCAGCACTCAGTCAGTGAGCCAGTCAGACAGCTGGGGCTGGAGCCGGAGAGGTTCACACTGCCAGACCTCAGCACAAGCCGGCTGGACCATGATCGCCCTGCTCTTTCTTTGTCTCTCTAGGGTCGTGTGGGGACAGGAACTTTGGGCTGCAAACAGCGGACCCGGCCACTTGAACACACATTCCCATTCTGAACCCGTAAGTGAATATTCGATGCATTTAAAGCGGATTTCTTTTAAATGTCTTAGTTTACTGAAATAAGTTAAAAAAAAATTAAAGACCTGAATAATATTCAACGGTGAAAGAAAAATCAGTGGATTTACATAATAGATTTACATTTATATCGAATGTATAAAGTTTGGCAGTATATTTTCTATCACATTTATATCGAATGTATAAAGTTTGGCAGTATATTTTCTATCACATTTATAGCGAATGTATAAAGTTTGGCAGTATATTTTCTCTCACTTTTATATCGAATGTGAATAAAGTTTGGCAGTATATCTGCATTGAAATGATACAGTGCCACAAGTATTGGACCGTATTAAAATAACGAAATGAAACTGATTCTGAGACAATGGTTATTTTATTTCTTTTTGTTAAAATGTGTCCTTTCTCTCAAGGAATCTCCGCGTCTTCCGAGACAGATCGTCACTTTGCCCCGATCGGTGAGTTACTGGATCTTTCGTTTGTCGGGTTGTTCAGGCAGAGAGTAACAGAAAGTTACAGTGCTGGTCCCAAGTCACAGTGCAGCTTTTAATGAGCCGCACCACAGGGTTTATGGTGAAGTATTGTAGGGAGCACTGCTTTCAGGGGGAATAATGCACCAAGACTATCACAGGGGCTAGACTCCTCCTCTGCGTCTTCGACAGTCCCCCGGAGTCGAGGATGACTTGCTTCCACGCTATCGAGTTCTCAGGTGACCGATGAGGCCAATGCGGGACCTACAGTCTCTGTCACAGGTGGGGCAGACGGTGGTTGGAGGGACGGGTGGGCGGGGGGGCTTGGTTTGCCGCGTGCTCCTTCCGCTGTTTGTGCTTGGCTTCCGCGTGCTCCCGGCGAAGAGACTCGAGGTGTTCTGCGCCTTCACATGCTTCTCCTCCACTTTGAGCGTCTCGGGCCAGGGATTCCCAGGTGTCGGTGGGGATGTTACATTTTTTCAAGGGGGCTTCGAGGGGGACCTTGAAGCGTTTTCTCTGCCCTCCTGGTGCTCGCCAGCCGTGACGTAGGTCGGAGTAGAGCGCTTGTTTCGGGAGTCTAGTATCGGGCATGCGGACGATGTGGCCCGCCCACCGGAGCTGATTGAATGTGGTCAATGCCTCGATGCTGAGGATGTTGGCCTGAGAGAGAACACCTGCACCTTATCTTGCCTGCTCCGCCATTCAATAAGATCGTGGCTGACCGTTTATCTCAACTCGACTTTCCTGCACTGTCCCCATATCCATGGATTCCCTTAATATCAAAAAATCTATCGACCTCTGTCTTAAATATGATCAAAGGCTGAGTCTCCACAGCCCTCTGGGGTAGAGAATTGCAAAGAATCACCACCCTCTGAGTGAAGAAATTTCTCCTCATCTCAGTCCTAAATGGCCGACCCTCTAGTCTGAGACCATATTCTGACCCCTCTATGATGAAGCTGTATAAAACACTGACTTGGCCTCAACTGGAGTATTGTGTCCAATTATGGGCACAACACATTAGGAAGGATGTGAAGGCTTTAGAGACGGTGCAGAAAAGATTTATGAGAATGGTTCCTGGGACATAATCTTAGAATAAGGGGCCGCCCATTTCAAACTGAGATGAGGAGAAATTTCTTCTCTCAGAGGGTTGTGAATCTGTGGAATTCGCTGCCTCAGAGAGCTGTGGAAACTGGGACATTGAATAAATTTAAGACAGAAATAGACAGTTTCTTAAACGATAAGGGAATAAAGGGTTATGGGGAGCGGGTAGGGAAGTGGAGCTGAATCCATGATCGGATCAGCCATGATCGTATTAAATGGCGGAGCAGGCTGGAGGGGCTGTATGGCCTACTCCTGCTCCTATTTCTTATGTTCTTATGAGGGACTTCAGTTGATAGGCTGGAGAAGCTGGGATTGTTCTCCTTGGAGCAGAGAAGATTGAGAGGAGATTTGATAGAGGTGTTCAAGATCATGAGGGGTCTGGACAGAGTAGATAGAGAGAAACTGTTCCCATTAGCAGAAGGGTCGAGAACCAGAGGACACAGATTTAAGGTGATTGGCAAAAGAACCAAAGGCGATGGAAGAAAAACTTTTTAACGCAGCGAGTGGTTAGGATCTGGAATGCACTGCCTGAAAGGGTGGTGGAGGCAGACTCAATTTTATTGCTCAAAAGGGAATTGAATAAGTATCTGATGATAACTAAATAGGCAGGGCTATGGGGAAAGGGCGGGGGAGTGTGGACTACCTGAGAGTCGGCACGGGCTCGATGGGCCGAATGGCTTTCTTCCGTGCTGGAACCATTCTATGATTCTGTGATGCTATGATTCTACGGCTCTAAACCCTAAAAATAAATCGTCAGTGATGCAAATCAAGCAACAACGTGAATTTGTACAGTGCCCGTTAATTCCTCAGGACCTCCAAAGGCTTTTAGAATCAGTAATACTTTTCTTAAAGTGTTTTGTAGGCAAACTCGCCAAAGCTTCTTCCATAGCACCATCCCGAACTCGGGCTCCACCACTGAGAAGGACACGGGCAGCAGGTGCATAGGAACACCATCAGCTCCAAGTCACACACCATCCTGACTTGGAAATATATCAAGCGTTAGGTGTGGATTTCCTCGCGATGTCGGTGGCGTACTCTTTACGCTGCCGACCGCCAATTCAGGCTCTACGTGTTATTTGGACAAGGAGCGAGCTTGCAAATGTGGCTCCTTGCCCTATGCTCTTACGTGTCAGTCGTATCTCAGTCATAGCTCTATCAACTCTGAGTTAGAAGGTCCTGGGTTCAAGGCCAACTCCAGGGATATAATCAAGACTGACACTCCAGTGCAGCACTAAGCGAATGTAGCACTGTTGGAGGTGCCACCTTTTGGATGGGACATTAAACCAAAGCCCCTTCTGCCCTTTTAGGTGGATGTAAAGGATCTCAGAGCTCCATTCGAAGAAGAGCGTGGGATTTGTCCCAATGTTCTGGCCAACATTTATCCTTCAACCAATTGCACATGACCCATGACCCATGACCTGGTTATTTATCTCAATGCTGTGGGATCCTGCTGTGTACAAATGAGCTGCTGCGTTTGCCTATATTACATAGTGACAACACTTCAAAAGTAATTCATTGGCTGTGCAGTTCTTTGGGACGTCTTGAAGATATGAAAGGTGCTTTCAAGGTGAAATGTCTAGATTTGACTACTCCAACACACTCCTGGCCAGCCTCCCACATTCTACCCTACGTAAACTCGAGGTGATCCAAAACTCGACTGCCCATGTCCTAACTCGCACCAAGTCCCGCTCACCCATCACCCACTCTGCTCGCTGACCTCCATCGGCTCCCGTTTAAGCAATGTCTCGATTTCAAAATTCTCACCCTTGTTTTCAAATCCCTCCATGGCCTCGCCCCTCCCTATCTCTGTAATCTCCTCCAGCCCCACAACCCTCCGAGATGTCTGCGCTCCTCTAATTCTGCCGTCTTGCGCATCCCTGATCTAGGCCCCAAGCTCTGGAACTCCCTACCTAAACCTCTCCGCCTCTCTACCTCTCTTCCCTCCTTCAAGACGCTCCTTAAAACCTACCTCTTTGACCAGGCTTTTGGTCACCTGTGCTAATTTCTAGTTACGCGGCTCGGTGTCAATTTTTAAAAATCTCATAATACTCCTGTGAAGCGCCTTGGGATGTTTCACTATGTTAAAGGTGCTATATAAATACAAGTTGTTGCTGTATATAAATGAAAGCCCTTTCTTATTTAGAAGCAGGATGATGGTTATCTCCAGAAGAGCAATGGTGTTAGGGGAGGAATTGTTGGTGGTGGGGGAGAAGGTAACAGCGATGGTGGAATAGAGAAAAGATGGTGGTGGATAGAGATAGCATTGGGTGTAAGGAAATGCATCAGTAGTACACCTGTATGTCTGATCAGAATCAACCTTTTATGATTCAGTAACTCACAATTCTAAGATAAATCATGAACTGTTATTCAGATCTCATAGCATTTAAAATGTGACCATATGAAACAAGAAAAGACTATTCAGTGCACCAAAATAGATTGATTAAAACTCAACCCACCCTGGATTCTACCCACCCTTTTTAGCAACGTTTTCGTTGACCCCAATTGAGCTTCCTACCACAAATCTGCACCATTACTAAAACCGCCTAATTCTAGCTCTGTAACATCGCCCGTCTCCGCCCTTCACTCAGCTTATCCGCTGCTGAAACCCTCATCCAAGCCTTTGTTACCTCTAGACTTGACTATTTCAATGCACTTCTGGCCGGCCTATCTAGCTCTGCCCTCGGTAAACCTGAGGTGATCCAAAACTCGGCAGCCCATGTCCTAACTCGCACCAAGTCCCGTTCACCCATCTCCCCTCGCTGACCTACATTGGCTCCCGGTTAAGCAATGCCTCGATTTTATAATTCTCATTCTTGTTTTCAAATCCATGCTCTTGCCCCTCCCTATCTCTGTAATCTCTAGCCCTACAACATCCCCCCCCCCCCCGACCAAGAGCTCTGCACTCCTCTAATTCTGCCCTCCTGTGCCTCCCTGATTATAATCGCTCAACTATTGGTGGCCGTGCCTTCAGTTGCTAAGGCCCTAAGCTCTGGAACTCCCTCCCCAAACCTCTCCACCTCTCTACCTCTCTTTCCTCCTTTAAGACGCTCCTTAAAACCTACCTCTTTGACCAATCTGCCCTAATATCTCCTCATGTGACTCGGTGTCAAATTTTGTTTGATAATCGCTCCTGTGAAGCGCCTTGGGATGTTTTACTACATTAAAGGCATTCTATGACTGCGTGTTGTTGTAAGGAAAGGTTCTGTAACGTTTCTCACTGCCCTCAATCGTAAATTAAGCAAAACTGCAGAATTCCGACCTGTCCTTATGTCATACATCCTGGATGGGTTGTCTTCTTTGACATGATATTTCCATGCTCTCAGCATTGCAGGAACACCCATAGACACAGACATTTCCTCATGTTCGGTGGAGGCATAATTTGGGCAACTTGTGATGCACAGCCCTGTTGCGTGTGTGTGCCAAGGGCAAATAAAAGGCACAAAATCAAACTTGGTGGTACTTGTCAGTTCCCCCACCCATTCACACACAGAACATTCGTCGATGCTGGTACCCACAGTAACCAGTAATGATAGGAGAGCTGGTGATTATCAACTTATTCCAGTGCAGAATCTATTAAAGATAAAGGAAAGGCACTCATAATTATGGGAGTATCATAAGGTTCATTCATTTCTCACAGATGAATTTAAGAAAGAATACATATTAAAATATTTAGAAACATAGAAACATAGAAATCTACAGTGCAGAAGGAGGCCATTTCGGCCCATTGTGTCCGCACCGGCCGACAAAGAGCCGCACAGCCCTCGGTCAGCAGCCCTGAAGGTTACATATAAACCTATGAACAATGAACAATGGCGGAAAGGTAAAGGGCACCCAGCCCAACCAGTCTGCCCCACACAACTGTCACACCCCTTACACCGAAACATTCTTACACTCCACCCCAACCGGAGCCATGTGATCTCCAATTCGCCCCACTGCCTGTGCTCTTTCCCCATAGCCCTGTAAATGTATCCCTTCAGGTATTTATCCAATTCATCGTTGTATACTGTTATAGCACTCTTACGTCTGAGTTAGACAGTCATGCTGTCAAGTCTTGCTCTTAGATTTAAATATTTATCTAGGCTAACACTCAGTCACGATCGGCCATGATCTTATTGAATGGCAGAGCAGACTTGAAGGGCTGTATGGCCTACTCCTGTTCCTAATTCTTATATTATTATGTTCAGAGTAATGAGGCGATGCTGTACTGTTCGAAATGCTAAACTGATTTGCTGGCATGGACGAGCTGGATGACGCCATGGCATTATTTGATGAAGAGCAGAATGTTATCCCAGTTTCTTGGTCAACATTCCCCCCTAAAGAAACATTAACTCGCCATTAATTTTATTGCCGACGTGACATTGTGTTGCACGCAAATAGCTGCCGACATAACAAAGTCACTACACACTTCAAAGTCATTCACTGAGATAGGCGGAGCAGACTCAAGGGGTCGAATGGCCTACCCCTGCTCCTATTTCTGAGAGATGTGATCAGATGCCACATAAAAGCAAGTCTTTCTTCGTTGTCCCTGGACTCATACCATTCTATTGCAAGGACATACTGATGAAGAATGGCTGTTACTGGCATGAATGGAGTATAATGTGAGAAAGTGTGAGGTTATTCACTTTGGCAGGAAAAATAAAAAAGCAAATTATTATTTAAATGGAGAGAGATTGCAAAATTCTGCAATAGAGAGGGACCTGGGGGGGGTCCTTGTGCATGAAACACAAAAAGTGAGTATGCAGGTACAGCAAGTAATCAGGAAGGCAAATGGAATGCTGACCTTTATTGCAAGGGGGATGGAGTATAAAAGCAGAGAAGTCCTGCTACAACTGTACAGGGTATTGGTAAGACCACACCTGGAGTACTGCATACAGTTTTGATTTCCTTATTTAAGGAGGGATATACTTGCATTGGAGGCTAGTCAAAGGAGGTTCACTAGATTGATTCCTGAGATGAAGGGGTTGACTTATGAAGAAAGCTAAAGTAGGTTGGGCCTATACTTATTGAAGTTTAGAAGACTTAGAGGTGATCTTATTGAAACATATAAGCTACTGAGGGGGCTTGACAAGGTAGATGCAGAGAGAATGTTTCCACTTGTGGAGGAACCAGGGGGCAAAGTTTCAGAATAAGGGGTCTCCCATTTAGAACTGAGATGAGGAGAAATTTCTTCTCTCAGAGAGTCATAAATTTGTGGAATTCTCTGCCCCAGAGAGCTGTGGAGGCTGGGTCATTGAATATATTTAAGGTGAATATAGACAGATTTTGGAGCGATAAGGGAGTCAAGGGTTATGGGGAGCGGGCAGGAAAGTGGAGCTGAGTCCATGATCAGATCAGCCATGATCTTATTAAATAGCGGAGCAGGCTCGAGTGTCCTGTGGCCGATTCCTGCTCTTATTTCTTATGTTCTTATGAATATATAAACCATTTAGTTCAGAAAGACAGTGTTCTATGTAACCCATTTTTTTTGGCTGATAGAAATAATAATATAGTGATCACTGTGACTGGAAAAGCAAACTAATTGCAACATAATGTAAATATCTATTGAGTTAGGAGCATAGGACCATTAGGAGCAGGAGGAGGCCATTCAACCCTTCGGGCCTGCTCCGTCATTCAATTAGATCATGGCTGATCTGCACCTCATTTCCATTTACCCGTCTTTGCTCCATATCCCTTGATACCCTTGCCTAACAGCATCAGGTTGACTTCCGGGCGGGGAATGCCCTGACGTCGCACACATGCTATGGATCTAAAACTCCACAGCGTGCTGGGAAACCCGACCTTCCGGGTTTCCCGCCATCTCCCGGGTCCCCCCGTGGCACCTGGGAAAATCCAACCCAATGTTTCAGGTCCATGACCCTTCGCCATTGAAACGTTGACTCTGTTTCTCTCCCCACAGATGCTGTTTGACCTGTGGAGTATTTCCAGCACTTTTCTTGTTTTTATTAGAGATTTAGAAGAACACTATTCTCCCAAAATAGTGAATATATTTTTCAATATGTCATGTCAATTAACTCCTGTCATCATCATCATAGGCAGTCCCTCGGAATCGAGGAAGACTTGCTTCCACTCTAAAAATGAGTCCTTAGTTGGGTGGCTGAAGAGTCCAATACGAGAGCCACAGTCCCTGTCACAGGTGGGACAGATAGTCGTTGAGGGTAAGGGAGGGTGGGACTGGTTTGCTGCACGCTCTTTCCGTTGCCTGCGCTTGATTTCTGCATGCTCTCGGCGATGAGACTCGAGGTGCTCAGCGCCCTCCCGGATGCACTTCCTCCACTTAGAGCGGTCTTTGGCCAGGGACTCCCAGGTGTCGGTGGGGATGTTGCACTTTATCAGGGAGGCTTTGAGGGTGTCCTTGTAACGTTTCCTCTGCCCACCGTTGGCTCATTTGCCGTGTAGGAATTCCGAGTAGAACGCTTGCTTTGGGAGCCTCGTGTCTGGCATGTGAACAATGTGGCCCGCCCAACGGAGCTGATCAAGTGTGGTCAGTGCTTCAATGCTGGGGATGTTGGCCTTGTCGAGGACACCAACGTTGGTGCGTCTGTCCTCCCAGGGGATTTGTAGAATCTTGCGGAGACATCGTTGGTGGTAACTCCTGTAATGAGAAGCCGGATGTTTGTAGGTAAATGAGTAGATCAGATGTAAAACTAGAGGGTGGCAGAAGTGCGTGACAGGCCACCTGAAGAAAAATTTTGATTCCGTAATGTGTTACCAGCTTACAACGCCCTCCAACCCGCGGAGAAAATTAGGAGAAAAAAATAATTTCATTTCTGCTCAGTCCAGTGTTTCAGGATATTAATGCTCGTGGTTTTGGTGTTCCCTTTCTTGCAGGACAGTAAACCTCAGGTGACAGATTTCATCGTGAAATCCACGATCTTTTCTCGCTATGCGTTCACAGCTGTTTCCTGCACTATGATCAACAGGGCTTATCGGCCCAAAGACGCCATTTTCCAGATGCAAATTCCAGCCACGGCCTTCATTTCCAACTTCACAATGTGGGTATCTGCCAGACTTGATTCTATTCATCTGGGGGTTGCAATGCTTTGTTGAGAGATTGTACCGGAATGACTAATGAATAGATGACACAAAAGCAAAACACGGTGGATGCTGGAATCTGAAATAAAAACTAGAAAAAGCTGGAAATGTCAGCGGGTCAGGCAGCATCTGTGAAGAGAAACAAGAGTTAACGTTTCAGGTCGATGACCCTTCATCAGAACTGGCGAATGTTCTAAAAGTACAGATTCTTAAGGAGTACTGAAAGGGGGAGGGGAGGAATGAACAAAAGGGAAGGTCGGTGATAGGGTGGAAGGCAGGAGAGATTTGAGAGACAAAAGGGATGATGGGCCGAATTGAAATGATAATGGCAGGAGTTAGAAAAAAGTTTGTGAAAGGGAAATCATGCTTGACAAATCTTCTAGAATTTTTTGAGGATGTAACTAGCAGAGTGGACAAGGGAGAACCAGCGGATGTGGTGTATTTGGACTTTCAAAAGGCTTTTGACAAGGTCCCACACAAGAAATTGGTGTGCAAAATTAAAGCACATGGTATTGGAGGTAATATACTGACGTGGATAGACAACTGGTTGGCAGACAGGAAGCAGAGAGTCGGGATAAACGGGTCCTTTTCAGAATGGCAGGCAGTGACCAGTGGGGTGCTGCAGGGCTCAGTGCTGGGACCCCAGCTATTTACAATATACATCAATGATTTAGATGAAGGAATTGCGTGTAATATCTCCAAGTTTGCAGATGACACTAAGCTGGGTGGCGGTGCGAGCTGTGAGGAGGATGCTAAGAGGCTGCAGGGTGACTTAGACAGGTTAGGTGAGTGGGCAAATGCATGGCAGATGCAGTTATAATACAGATAAATATGAGGTTATCCACTTTGGTGGCAAAAACATGAAGGCAGAATATTATCTGAATGGCGGCAGATTAGGAAAAGGGGAGGTGCAATGAGAACTGGGTGTCATGGTACATCAGTCATTGAAGGTTGGCATGCAGGTGCAGCAGGCGGTGAAGAAGGCAAATAGCATGTTGGCCTTCATAGCGAGGGGATTTGAGTATAGGAGCAAGGAGGTCTTACTGCAGTTGTACAGGACCTTGGTGAGGCCTCACCTGGAATATTGTGTTCAGTTTTGGTCTCCTAATCTGAGGAAGACATTCTTGCTATTGAGGGAGTGCAGCGAACGTTCACCAGACTGATTCCCGGGATAGCAGGACTGACATTTGAGAAGAGACTGGATCCACTGGGCCTGTATTCACTGGAGCTTAGAAGAATGAGAGGGACTGGACAGGTTAGATGCAGGAAGAATGTTCCCGATGTTGGGGAAGTCCAGAACCAGGGGCCACAGTCTAAGGATAAGGTGTAAGCCATTTAGGACCGAGATGAGGAGAAACGTCTTCACTCAGAGAGTTGTTAACCTGTGGAATTCTCTACCGCAGAGAGTTGTTGGTGCCAGTTCATTGGATATATTCAAGAGGGAGTTAGATATGGCCCTTATGGCTAAAGGGCTCAAGGGGTATGGAGAGAAAGCTGGAAAGGGGTACTGAGGTGAATGATCAGCCATGATCTTATTGAATGGTGGTGCAGGCTCGAAGGGTCGAATGGCCTACTCCTGCACCTATTTTCTATGTTTCTATGTTTCTATGTTAGTCTAGACAGGGTGTGAATGGCAGAATAATTACCAGTGCCATTGGAGACAAAGAAAAAAAACATGAGATCGGGGAGTGGGGTGGGTGTGGAGGGGAGGGGGTGGGCAGGGCTGAAGGGAACCAAAAATGAGCAGAGATTATCTGAAATTGTTGAACTCGATATTAATGAATAGATGATATTGTGAGCCAGAATTTGCTGTAGTGGGACTGCTAATGGCGTCCACTGTCAGGTAGACTTGCCCCCGCACCCTGTAGCTCAGAACACTTTTGCCCACAATGTTGCTGAAAGTCCGAGCTGATAACAACTCAGTGAGGGGGACACAGGGCATCTGGGACCCGAGTGAACAGGGCAACCAACAGGGTATCTCCTTAACCAATCAGATTGTTGGATTGGGAAATAAACAGCGGACGGACTGAGAAGAAGCGTGAAATAAAGGGGGTGAATTCAATATCAAATCTGGTACAGAAGGAGAGATAAAGAGAGGGAAAGAAAGATTGAATTAAGAGAGAATAAAGAGAAGGAGCACATTTAAAAAAAATTAAAGTTTGACATTTTTAAAATCTCCCGGAAAATTCAAAACCTGAAGGAATGAGACTTCACTTGTAATAGTTAATTTTCAGTGCCATAGAGGTTGATTGGCAGTAATGAACATTTATCACATCGTTAATAGGGTACTTGCGCTACTAATTACTAGCCCTGAAAATCTACCATGGGTTTACTTTGTATCTGTCATGAAAACAGCGGTCCAGGAAGGCGGCTCACCATCACCTTCTCGAGGGCAATTCTCGCCCACATCCCAGGAACATAAAATCCATCAATTTGCTGGAGATTCACCATTTTGGCTCCACGAGCCGAAAAAGAGATTCTTATCTGATGTGACTGCAGGAAGTCCCGAGTGTGTGGCTGTTACTGTTATAGTATGTTGTGGCATCCTTAGACCCAGATGCTAATAGCGAGGAATTAGTGAGACAATAAGCACTGGCTGGATACTTGGCTCATACTGTAATTTTTTTCACAGTCGACAGCAGGGGCAAGTTAGGATGAGAACTGTTGGCTGTAGGCCCCAAGCGAGTGGTTCTGACTTCACTTACAGGCCTGCAGCAGGCTGCTGAAGGATTAGGGGAGATACGCACAGATATCCCCAACTCAGATTGGCCTGTATTGAACTCAGTTTTTTCTATCCATAGACGCAACCTCCAACGCATTTAATACCAGGACCAAGTAGCAGCCAAAAAGACAAGTTTGGTTTAAAAAATGAATAGTGTATGCAGTGTAAAGAGGTACAGATCCCTGGCCCTAATCCAATCCAATTCTTCTGATGCCCAAAAGCTGTGGTGAAACAGCCCGCCTGTTGATCTATTGATACATCTAGCTGTGCATCATAAAAAGTTATGTCATGGCTCGCTCAATAATGGAGAACTCATGTAAGGAACCTATATAATGCGCCCCCACCCGCCCTCCCCTCACTCTGCATAGTCAGTCAGTCAGTCATAGGCAGTCCCTCGGAATCGAGGAAGACTTGCTTCCACTCTTAAAATGAGTCCTTAGGTGGCTGAACAGCCCAACACAAGAACCACAGTCCCTGTCACAGGTGGGACAGATAGTCGGTGAGGGAAAGGGTGGGTGGGGCTGCTTTGCTGCACGCTCTTTCCGCTGCCTGCGCTTGATTTCTGCATGCTCTCGGCGATGAGACTCGCATAACATGCTTTATGTATGTTTCCTTAAGACAATGGTTAGAAGACAAGAGGGCAGAATTTGCGGCCCCCCATGGGTGTGTACGAGGTGCACAAGCACCTATGGGGGCCCGGCAAGTTCCGGGCTCAGGCACGCACTGTGCATGCGCTGAAACCCGGAACTTGCGATCTGTCAGGGATCCTCTCGACAGAGGGTACGAATCTGACAGAAATGGGCGTCCGCGGGCGGAGAGTTGGGGCATATTTGCCCAACTCCTGCCGAATGAATGCCCGTGAAACTCTTACACCTGAAAAAATGCAGGCATAAGGCTGGCTTTTATCAGTGTAAGACTGTTAAAGGACAGAGACATACATTTTTTCAACAATTTAAATATTTAAAAGCCTGTAAAATAAGGAATGTTTATTTTTAGACCTTTAAAATATGTACATTTATTTTTCAAAAAATAGTAAACAAAAATAATTAATTAAATTGCATTTTGATTAATTTTAAATATGTGACTTAACAAATATATATTTTAAGTGTTTGTGTGTTTTGGGGGTATTCCCACTCATACTTATGGGGATCCCGTCCATATGGAATTCACCACAAGTATCAATGGGAATACCTCTACCTTGATTGGTTGGGCTGGCCCATGTGATCCCAGGGACGCTTGCGAAACACCTGCGTCTCTGGGATACGTGGGCCTCTACGCAGGCCCTTCGCGCAGAGAGCCAGGACTGCAAGTTGCCAAACCTCCTGGACAACCAGGTAAGATCGTAGATATTTTTCAGGTCGGAGGCACCCGCCCGCGGGAAGCCTCCGACCACAATTTCTGCACCAAGGGTTGGAAATGATGAGTAAATGCATGGATAAGAATTCGTTTTTGTTCTGTCATTTTTTTCTTGGGTCTGATTCCCACAATGTAATACTTTAAAATAGAAATAAAAAGGTTGTGCAGGTGAAATAACCCCAGGTGGCAGCCATGCGTGAACACGCTGTACAAACTTCCTTTACTTTGAAGTGAGTTACAAAGTGGAACTAAAAGGATATCTGACAGCATATGGTCAAAGATTTACCATCTTGGCGTTCTGTGCAAAGAACCCCATTTATGCCCTTTGTTCTCGAACGTGATTTATAGCTACCTGCGAAGGACCGGGAGTTATTTAACTGCGGAATGCAGAGACCCACGCGCACAACACTGAAAGCCAGAAAGTAATGACTGGACTTTGCTGTGATTTAACGACTGTTTGATCTGTGCTCTTGTTTGTGTGCAGGATCATTGGCAAAAAAATACATCAGAGTGAGGTGACCGGCAAAGCGAAGAAATCCAAAGAAAAAGCAAAAGGGCATTCTGGAAAAAATGACAATATGTAGGTATTCAGTTCCTCACTTACCTGCAGTCAGACCTCCGTTCAATGCAGCCGTTAAATGTTCCCAGCAACTACTGATTCACTGACCGGCAATTTAAACTTGCCGCTAATGTAGCTGAGAAGGTGGCTAGTTTTTAAAAAAAAAATGGCAAGGGTAAAGAGCATTTGAGAATTCAGTCACAGTGACCTGCCTCTGTAGTAACAACTGAGGGAAATTAAATCATAGAATCATAGAAATTTGCAGCACGGAAGGAGGCCATTTTGGCCCATTGTGTCCGTGCTGGCCGACCAAGAGCAATCCAGCCTAATCTCACTTTCCAGCTCTTGTTCTGTAGCCCTGTAGGTTATGGCACTTTAAGTGTACATCCAAGTAGTTTTTAAATGGGATGAGGGTTTCTGCCTCTACCACCCTTTCAGGCAGTGAGTTCCAGACCCCCATCACCCTCTGAGTGAAGACATTTCCCCTCATATCTCCTCTAAACGTCCACCCAGTTACTTTAAATCTATGCCCCCCTGGTTGTTGATCCCTCTGCCAAGGGCAACAGGTCCTTCCTATCCACTCTATCCAGGCCCCTCATCATTTTATACACCTCAATCAGGTCTCCCCTCAGCCTCCTCTGTTCCAAAGAAAACAGACCCAGCATCAAATAGCCCATTATTTAAAATAATTACTTTCATCTTGAAGGAAAGAGTAGAAATGACAGACGTAGCCAGTCACTGTGTGAAAGGATGGAACCCAATGTTGAGGACCAATAAACTACACCACACAATGTGATTCGGCACCTGTAGTTCCCGCATGGTGAATTACCAATCTCAGCTAATGGGGCATGGGTGGGAGCCAAGCATCATTGTGCACAGGTCCAGGGAATGGAAAACAAGCCATCGGGGAGCCAACCCAGGTCTGTTCCCGTGGCCGTTTCAAGCTTAGCACTGACAGAGGCCTGGAAGTAAATAAACCCGACTGCACTCTCGCTTTGGGAATGGTGCACGATTCACGAACGACGGAAAGAAGAGAGCCTCTGTGAGTTCAATGCAGCAGACATCGATCGGGACAGAAGAGACATTGCAGTTTGAACTGGACTTGAGGCACAGACCTTATAAGATCAGGCTACACCAATAAAACATCAGAAAGAACAAGCGAATATATCTCCCCAAACATATGCACAAAATGCCCGTCCCTTTGTGCTTGGTGTGAATTTGTCGATCACCAGAGATCTCATCCCCAACAATTTGTTTTCTCTTTTTAATCTGCTATTTATTCTCTGGTGAACTTCACCGAAATGCCTGTATTTGCTGGTCAAGGACATTGGCCAGCTGTGAGGAATCTTGGGTAATTGATCAGTCAATAGGAAGCATCGTCAGGTGCCACTAACCTTATCAAGGTGCTCTCAGATTATAGGTCCACACAAGAAGAATGTGCAGTGACGGAGAAAGGTATCTTACGCAAAGTAAGTTCAGGGAAAAGTCTAAAGATTCTCGCGAGTCATGCTTTTCTTTCATTTGTGAAAGGGCAGGATAAGTCATGAAGTAATGGTTCGGGGGTGCCAAGCTTGGATAGTAAAAGCCTGTAGATTGAAGGATATGGGGCCGAAAACCATCAGCCCACCGCCCGCTGCCACCGCCATTCCTCCTGAAGATCCGCCCAGTGCCACTTTCGGGGCGGCCTGGGGCGGGAGGGAGGGGAGAGCCGCCGGGAAGCGCCCGCTGACGTCAGCGGACGGCCGAGTGGCGCAGCTGAGCTCCCGCCCGCTGAGCTCCCAGATTCCTGCGGGCGGGACTCGGCGGCAGAACGGGGGGGAGGACCGCTGGCTGGAGGCCGGTCTGTCCCCGACGGGGAGCCTGAGGATCCTGAAAAAAAGGTAAGCGAACATTTAAAATTGTTTTCAACAGCGACTCACCTGCATGGGATCCCCTGAAGGTCTTCGGCTAGCTTTTTAAATTTTTTTGTGGTGATTTTTTTTTTTCAGCTCTTCAACCCTCCGTGGGCCCGACTCCATCTTTCGCCGGCACTTGAGCGGCAAGCGCCTCTGCCGCCGAGAATGAGACCATCCGCCCGCTGCCGCCCAGATTGGCACCGTACGGCGTCCGTTTGCCGCCCGCCGACCTTCGAGGGACCTTGGCCGTGAATATCCCGCCCACAGTACCGTCCGGTACCTTGGCGGCTATCGGCGGCACTTTGGGCAGCACTTGGACGGGCAGGGGGCCTTGCTGGAAATCGGCCCCCATAGAGAGTTCCATAGCTTTGCATTTCTGGGAAGGGATGTGTTGGAATAGAGGCATTGTGACAAGTCTTTGGCCATGAAACTTGGGGGCAGTAACAGCCACGGGCCGGGGGTTCCTGTGCCAGGTGGGAAGTCCCGCCCCGTGACCTATATTCGGGTTACCGCCCCCGAGAGCAGGTGCAGTGCAAAATATCGTGCTGCACTTTTTCTCAGGGGCGGGAGCGGGCGCAAAGCCACGTGAAGTTCGCAGCGATGCGCGGAGGGACACGTAGCACTGGCGCGTAGACAAGACCCTCCCCTTTCCATTAAAGGGGAGGGCCAGGCTGGCGACTCTGGGAGCGGGACAAAGGGCTGGACCAATAGGGAATGGGGTGCCATGGCAGCAGCCTGCCATACAAGGGGAGTGCCGGGCTGCAAGATGGCGACACGGACCCCGCGATCGACCAATAGGAAGGCCGCGACCGGTAAGTTGGCCATTGTTTTTCCTGATGCACCTCCCCTTTGATTTTTGCCTCGCTCTGGAGTGAAAACGGGTCGCGGCACGCGGTGATTATGTTGTCATCGTCGGCGCAACGGAGCAGGTTGTTACCGGTAGCGGTGACAAGCCCGGGCAAAAAGTCATTTGCGCCATGTTAGCGCCCAGGGGAGGCGCTATCGGGAGGTGCAAACACCTCGAATTTCTCCCCCTGTACATCAGCACAGTGAGGGATGGTATAGTTGCAACTTTAGAGGAACAGGAGCCGAAAGTTCAGAGGGAGATTTGATTCGAGTGCAATGCTGGTGGGGTGGCCTATATGAGCTTGCCTCCATGCTCCTGTCTGGTCTGATAAGTATGTAATTGCATTGTGGAATTATCTATCTAGTGGTCGATTGGGTTGGGGTAGGGTGGAGGAGCTGAGGTTAAAGTGTCTGTGTTTCTTAACAGCAGCGAACAGCTTATAATCCTGGAAGTGATTTTGTTTTGACTTTGTGAAGATGAATTTCACGGTCAGTACAGCCAACATTCCTAACGAATGTCCCACCACTCCTTGCATTTCTTATAAGTTCCTAATTCCCACCATAATTCCACCCACTTTTAATTTTTTCTCCTCAATTTGCAACAGTTGTATAGTACAGCTGAAGAAAGGACGTATTTATTACCTCGAACACTGCACTGAGCAGCTGCAACACAATCCACACTCACTCAAGTTTCAAACTCATGAAAATCTCAACTCCCTGAGGTAACATTTAGCGCAGATTGGCCCTTGTGACTGAGCTGTAGATCACCATATGATCAACAGGTGTCTAACCAGCTGTGGCTCAGTGGGTAGCACTCTCGCCTTTGCGTCAGAAAGTTGTGGGTTCAAGCCACACTCCAGAAACTTAAGCAGAAAAATCTAGGCTGACACTCGAGGGAGTGCTACACTGTCGGAGGTGCCGTCTTTTGGATGAGACGTTGAACCGAGGCACCATCTTCTCTCTCAGGTGGACGTAAAAGATCCCATGACTTTATTTTGAAGAAGAGCAGGGGAGTTATCCCCAGTGTCCCGGCCAATATTTATCCCTTAATCAACATCACTAAAAAAAACAGATTATCTGGGTCATTATCACGTTGCTGTTTGCGGGAGCTTGCTGTGCGCAAATTGGCTGCCGCGTTTCCCACATTGCAACAGTGACTGCACTTCGAAAAAAGTACGTCATTGGCTGTAGAGCCCTTTGGATTGTCGTGAAAGGTGCGATATAAATGAAAGTCTTTATTTCTTATTGTTTCCTGACAGAGACAACGAAGTGGAAATTTTCACTGTCACTGTGAATTTGCCCGCGAGGACCAAAGGATTATTCCTCCTGACCTACGAAGAGCTGCTGCAGAGGCGCCTGGGGGCGTACACGCACGCAGTCAGCGTCAGGCCCAAGCAGATCATTCCTAAACTCGTGGTGGAGATCCATTTGACCGAGCGTTCTGGGATCACCTTCCTGGAAGTCGCACCCCTAAGAAACAGCAAAAGTCGCAGCACTGCAGGTATCTCAGCGCGGAGACTCGAAAAGCGATATTGACATAAGTTTGCGATGAATAAGTTTGTTAAGTACTAAAGCATGTTAGATTTAAAATGCAAATTCTGTTTTAGTATTGCTATTTACCATGATATCTTTCCTACTTTCTAAAAGTGTATTTAATGGGGTTTTGTTGTCGGTAATTTTATTCTGCTTTATCTGCTTGCCATGACACCTCACAACAACAACAACAACTTATATTTATATAGCGCCTTTAACGTAGTAAAACGTCCTGTGGCGCTTTACAGGAGTGATTATCAAATAAAATTTGACACTGAGCTACATAAGGAGATGCTAGGGCAGATGACCAAAAGCTTGGTCAAAGACGTAGGGTTTAAGGAGCGTCTTGAAGGAGGAGAGCGAGGTGGAGAGGCAGAGAGGTTCAGGGAGGGAGTCCCAGAGCTTGGGGCCCAGGCAGCTGAAGGCACGGCAGGCGCGAATGTTTTCAAACTTTCAAATAATTTGGCGTTTGTGCTCCAGGAAAGAAGCGGAGCGCGAGATCAAGTTCCGTCCTGGAACGCAAGCGGCAGCAGGAGGGGCGGTAGATGTGCAGCGCTGCACGATGCCACTGTCGCTTTGGAAGGCTCCTTCTCTCCCTTAAAGGGAAGGGCCATCGCTGCAGGCTCTGCAAAAGAGGAACTTACCTGGACACCGACGGCAGCCGCGATTCCCGCCCGATCAGCCCGATGCACTGCGGCATAGAGCCGGGCTGATCGATCGCGGGCGAGAAAGCTGAAAAAAAAAAATCAATAATCACCAACCTCGGCCACCTCGCCTTTAAGCATCGCCCACAAGCCCTCGGCCTCCCGATGCACGCCCCCTCCAACTGTCGGTGTTTTCCCCCGGCGATGCTGCAGGGGGCGGAACCCATGCCCGGGTCCGGGGTGCTACTGGGGCGATGCGCACGGCGATGACATCACGATCTCCGGGCCTACCGCCGCTGCAAACCTCCCGCAGAATGTGGCGGAAGACGATGTTATCGCCACGTCCGGTCGGTAAGTGGTTAGCGCCCTGTTAGCGCCCCCCACAGGTGATAACGGGAGGTGCTAAGGAGGCCAATTTCTAGACTTTCTAGACGGTTAACCATGGAATACACACTTTTTTTCCCCTTGTGAGCCAACCCTTAATAACTCATTTGATTTAAATGCCATTTTTTGTTGTAGATTATCAGGTACTGAGTATCTTCTCTTCACACCATGAGCAAAAAACATTGAAAATATGTAAATGGACTCATATTAAAATCCATTTCTCACATAGAAAATGGAAAGCCAATCGGAAGTATGGTTGAGGTACGAAACAATTACTTTACATCTCTCTTCACCAAGGAAGAGGATGCTGCCATAGACATAGTGAAGGAGGAGATAGTGGAAATACTTGAAATTGATAAAGAAGAGGTATTAGAAAGGCTGGCTGTACTTAAAGTAGATAAATCACCAGGAGCAGATGGGATGCATTCTAGGATGCTGAGGGAAGTGAGGGCAGAACTCGCGGAGATACTGGCCATAATATTCCAATCCTCCATAGATACAGGGGTGGTACCAGAGGACTGGAGAATTGCAAATGTTACACCATTGTTCAAGAAAGGGTGTAAAGATAAACCCAGCAACTACAGACCAGTCAGTGTACCCTCAGTAGTGGGGAAGCTTTTAGAAACAGTCAACAGGGACAAAATTGATAGTCATTTGGAGGAGTGTGGGATTAATTAATTTGTTACCTCTAGACTTGACTATTCCAATGCACCCCTGGCTGGCCTCCCACATTCTACCCTATGTAAACTTGAGCTCAGCCAAAACTCAGCCGCCCCCGTGTCCTAACTCGCACCAAGTCCCGCTCATCCATCACCCCTGTGCTCGCTGGCCTACATTGGCTTCCGGTTAAGCAAAGCCTCAATTTCAAAATTCTCATTCATGTTTACAAATCCCTCCATGCCCTCGTCCCTCTCTATCTCTGTAATCTCCTCCAGCCTCACAAGCCCCCCGAGATGTCTGCGCTCCTCTAATTCTGCCCTTTTGAGCATCCCTGATTATAATTGCTCAACCATCGGTGGCCGTGCCTTCAGCTGCCTAAACATAGAAACATAGAAACATAGAAAATAGGTGCAGGAGCAGGCCATTCAGCCCTTCTAGCCTGCACCGCCATTCAATGAGTTCATGGCTGAACATGAAACTTCAGTACCCCCTTCCTGCTTTCTCGCCATAACCCTTGATCCCCCGAGTAGTAAGGACTTCATCTAACTCCCTTTTGAATATATTTAGTGAATTGGCCTCAACTACTTTCTGTGGTAGAGAATTCCACAGGTTCACCACTCTCTGGGTGAAGAAGTTTCTCCTCATCTCGGTCCTAAATGGCTTACCCCTTATCCTCAGACTGTGACCCCTGGTTCTGGACCTCCCCAACATTGGGAACATTCTTTCTGCATCTAACCTGTCTAAACCCGTCAGAATTTTAAACGTTTCTATGAGGTCCCCTCTCATTCTTCTGAACTCCAGTGAATACAAGCCCAATTGATCCAATCTTTCTTGATAGGTCAGTCCCGCCATCCCGGGAATCAGTCTGGTGAACCTTCGCTGCACTCCCTCAATAGCAAGAATGTCCTTCCTCAAGTTAGGAGACCAAAACTGTACACAATACTCCAGGTGTGGCCTCACCAAGGCCCTGTACAACTGTAGCAACACCTCCCTGCCCCTGTATTCAAATCCCCTCGCTATGAAGGCCAACATGCCATTTGCTTTCTTAACCGCCTGCTGTACCTGCATGCCAACCTTCAATGACTGATGTACCATGACACCCAGGTCTCGTTGCACCTTCCCTTTTCCTAATCTGTCACCATTCAGATAATAGTCTGTCTCTCTGTTTTTACCACCAAAGTGGATAACCTCACATTTATCCACATTATACTTCATCTGCCATGCATTTGCCCACTCACCTAACCTATCCAAGTCACTCTGCAGCCTAATAGCATCCTCCTCGCAGCTCACACTGCCACCCAACTTAGTATCATCCGCAAATTTGGAGATACTGCATTTAATCCCCTCGTCTAAATCATTAATGTACAATGTAAACAGCTGGGGCCCCAGCACAGAACCTTGCGGCACTCCACTAGTCACTGCCTGCCATTCTGAAAAGTACCCGTTTACTCCTACTCTTTGCTTCCTGTCTGACAACCAGTTCTCAATCCACGTCAGCACACTACCCCCAATCCCATGTGCTTTAACTTTGCACATTAATCTCTTGTGTGGGACCTTGTCGAAAGCCTTCTGAAAGTCCAAATATACCACATCAACTGGTTCTCCTTTGTCCACTTTACTGGAAACATCCTCAAAAAATTCCAGAAGATTTGTCAAGCATGATTTCCCTTTCACAAATCCATGCTGACTTCGACCTATCATGTCACCATTTTCCAGATGCACTGCTATGACATCCTTAATAATTGATTCCATCATTTTACCCACTACTGAGGTCAGGCTGACCGGTCTATAATTCCCTGTTTTCTCTCTCCCTCCTTTTTTAAAAAGTGGGGTTACATTGGCTACCCTCCACTCCATAGGAACTGATCCAGAGTCAATGGAATGTTGGAAAATGACTGTCAATGCATCCGCTATTTCCAAGGCCACCTCCTTAAGTACTCTAGGATGCAGGCCATCAGGCCCTGGGGATTTATCGGCCTTCAATCCCATCAATTTCCCCTAAACTCTGGAACCTCCCTCCCTAAACCTCTCCGCCTCTCTACCTCTCTTTCCTTTCATCTTCTTATGTGGCTCGGTGTCAAATTTATTTGTTTTGTCTTATAACACTGCTGTGAAGCGCCTTGGGATGTTTTACTACATTGAAGATGCTATATAAATGCAAGTTGTAGAAACATAGAAACATAGAAAATAGGTGCAGGAGTAGGCCATTCGACCCTTCGAGCCTGCACCGCCATTCAATGAGTTCATGGCTGAACATGTAACTTCAGTACCCCATTCCTGCTTTCTCGCCATACCCCTTATTGTTGTTGCTTCCTCTCCTCAGTAGCTCAGTGGGCAGCACCCTCACCTCGGAGTCAGCAGGTTGTGAGTTCACATCCCACTCCAGAGACACGAGCACAAAATTGTAGACTGACACACCCAGGGGAGTGCTGCACTGTCAGAGGTGCCATCTTTTGGATGAGGCGTTAAACCAAGGTCCCGTCTGCTCTCTCAGGTGGACGTAAAGGATCCCACAGCACTATTTTGAAGAAGAAGTTATCCCCAGTGTCCTGGGGCCAATATTTATCCCTCAATCAACATCACTAAAATAGATTATCCGATCATTATCACATTGCTGTTTGTGGGAGCTTGCTGTGCGTAAATTGGCTGCCGCGTTTCCTACATTACAACAGTGATTACACTTCAAAACGTACTTCATTGGCTGTAAAGCGCTTTGGGACGTCCGGTGATCGTGAAAGGCGCTATAGAAATGCAAGTCTTTCTTTACTTTTTCCATTGAAAACAAACAAGATCTGATTACACATAGAGCTGTTATTGTACCCTGGAAAAAATAGTGCAAAGGCCGGGTGCATTGGTTGTAGCATATCCTGGTCTCTGGCTTTGGCATAAATGAATTGGCATCAATGCAGTATAATTTCTGCACATAATGTTAGATGCCCATTATTCTTCATTAACTGTCTACAATAAAGCCACATCCGTTAGTGCTACTAGTTTTAAGTTTAACTGCAATGTCAACTTTTTCTCATGGACAAGAAAAAAGAAAACAGTGGCTTTTATTACATTATAGAAAATAACAGAAGGTCTATTGTTGGGTTAGGGTTGGGGTTAGGGTTAGGCTTGGCTATGCATGAATGGCTGAGTCAAAACCAGTTAAATACATGCTCCTAATTCACCGACCACCAAAACAGCAACTGCACTTCAAAGTAATTCATTATATTTGAAGTGCTTTCGGATAGACTGCGAGATATGAGACATTATATAAATGCAAGTTCTTGCATTTTTCTAATGCACTTGGTTTGTCTATTAGAATTTCAACTTTTAATATAACCATTTTGCATTTCCACTCTTTGATTGTGGTACCTGTATACAGACCTAGTCAGGTGCAATCCAATAATTATCCTCAATATATGGGCAAACCCTGTGGATCAGCTTTTTTCAGTAACCTATTGACTGCATTAAACGGTGTAGGAGGTTGGTTTTAACCCTACTCACCTGGCGGCTGATCAGTTCAGATCCCACTGCTGACAGACAGTTTCTTAGCCGATAAGGGAATAAGGGGTTATGGGGAGCGGGCAGGGAAGTGGACCTGAGTCCATGATCGGATCAGCCATGATCATATTAAATGGTGGAGTAGGCTCAAGGGGCCGTATGGCCTACTCCTGCTCCTATTTCTTATGTTCTTATGTTCTTATGTTCTTATGACGTACCCGCCCGCGTCATGCCAATCACTGTGCAGATGGTAAAGGCATTCCCTCTGAAGCCATTGGGGGCCTTCCTTAAATATGCAGATCATGGTCTGCTGATGTCATTGGGCATCAGTTACCATTGTAACTTGAGCCTTGAGGCGTGAAGCCACTGACTGGGGAAACCAAACTGAGTGTGAAGAATAATTACGTGGATGAGGAAGCAGCGACCATAGAATTAAACCCCAATATCTTCAGGAGATTAAAGGACGAGTATTGAGAAAACAATCATAAAATCATAGAACAGCACAGCACAGAAGGAGGCCATTCGGCCCATCGCATCCACGCTGGCTCTTTCTGAAGAGCAATTCACTTATTCGCACGACCCCGCTCTTTCCCCATATCCCTGCAATTTTTTCTCCTTCAAAGTATTTATTAAATTACTTTTTGAAGGCTACTATTGATTCTGTATCCACCACCCTCTCAGGCAGTGCATTCCAAATCCTAACCACTCGTTGCGTTAAAAAAAAATTTCTCATGTCGCCTCTGGTTCTTTTGACAATCACCCTAACTCTGTGCTCTCTGGTTATTGGCCCTTCAACCATTGCAAAGAGTTTCTCTTTATTTACTCTATTGCAATCCTCCATTCAAAATGTTGAAGTCTCGTGGTTATTATTGAAAAAAATAACCTTTAATTAATCATTGAAAGTGTTTCACTATGGGGTACAGTAGCACAGTGGTTACATTACTGGTCTAGTAAACCAGAGGCCTGGATTGATAATCCAGAGACATGAGTTCAAATCCCACCATGGCGGTTGGGGGAATTTAAATTCAGTTAATTAATAAATCTGGAATTTAAAAAGAAGCCAATGGTGACTGCAAAACTACCTGATTGTGGTTTAAAAACCCATCTGGTTCACTAATGTCCTTTAGGGAAGGAAATCTGCTGCTCTTACCCAGTCTGGCCTGTAAGTGACTCCAGACCCACAGACTCTAAACAGCTTCTCACCAGCAAGTAGGGATGGGCAATAAATGCCAGCTGTGCCAGTGACACCCACATCCTGTGAAAGAATAAAGAAAAGCTATGTTTTAAGCGGAGCTGGTAAATTTTCATTTATGCTTGGCTCAAAAATTCTCCTCATGAGTCCAACAAGAAATCGCTGGAGAAATACCACCAACGCTGTCTCCGCAAGATCCTGCAAATCCCTTGGGAGGACAGACGCACCAACACCAGCGTCCTCAATCAGGCCAACATCCCCAGCATCGAAGCACTGACCACACTCGACCAGCTCCGTTGGGCGGGCCACATTGTCCGCATACCCGACACAAGATTCCCAAAGCAAGCGCTCTACTCGGAACTCCTACACGGCAAACGAGCCCCAGGTGGGCAGAGGAAACGTTTCAAGGACACCCTCAGAGCCTCCTTGATAAAGTGCAACATCCCCACCGACACCTGGGAGTCCCTGGCCAAAGACCGCCCTAAGTGGAGGAAGAGCATCCGGGAAGGCGCTGAGCACCTCGAGTCTCGTCGCCGAGAGCGTGCAGAAACCAAGCGCAGGCAGCGGAAGGAGCGTGCGGCAAACCAGACTCTCCACCCACCCTTTCCTCCAACAACTGTCTGTCCCACCTGTGACAGAGACTGTAATTCCCGTATTGGACTGTACAGTCACCTGAGAACTCACTTTTAGAGTGGAAGCAAGTCTTCCTCGATTTCGAGGGACTGCCTATGATGATATATTTGATATGGGCCAAATATTTTGACCTTGAATGCGTTAGGTTTAATAACTTCTAAAAAGACCTGTGATAAGAGGGGGAGGTATTTGCCCGTAAGGTTTGTGACTAAAGGATGAAGTATCTATCCACTGTCGTTGAAGATTTTAAAAGCATTCTATATCGCCAGGTCGCATTATGGAATATTTAAGGTTGGATTTTACTTGCAAGTGCATTAACTTCCTGTAAACAAGAAATTATATTTTTCAGTTTTTTGTACTTACTGTGCTGTCGTGCCACAAACATGCATTTCAGGTTACAAAGTGATTGCTAAATCTTGAATGTTTCCCTCCTGTGCTGTTAAAGCCTCACCTCCACCATCCACTAATATCGAGCAAACCAAAACAACAGCCCGCATTAGGTTCACTCCAACTATTCGACAGCAAGCTGGAATTGCCGAGACTGGGATTCTGGGTGACTTCATTGTGAAGTATGATGTTAACAGAGAATTGGGAGTTGGCGATATTCAGGTATTACTCTTAATATTTTCCTTCTATTCTGTGTCCAGGCTTTCCCCAAGGGTGTACGTCTTATTTATAGAAGTGCTTGCTTTTGACATATTGCAGTGTTGTTATTAAGACCACAGTTTAAACCAGATAGCTTAATTTCAACTTGGTTCACAGGTTAAGTTGATGTTTGTGGCTCTCAAACAAGTGCCTGTGTATTTTCCATCTTGCCATAGAAATTTGCCTTTGTATTTTTAAATTCACATTCCATGCATAATTTTCCTAAACTTTTCCCCCCAGGTTCATTCTGAAACTCCAGCGCAGTAAGAGCAAATTGTCTTCACTTTTAATTTCTTGGCCACCTGTTTCTCTTCTTCTCACCCATTCTGTCCCTTGCTCTCCTCTCCTGGGGGCTTTGCCTCCGTGTTGAGGTTTGGTGCCCAGGCTGCCAGTCACATTCTGTTCCCTCATCCAAATGGACACGCTGCATATGTGTAACAGTGAGGCCCGGAATTTCCTGGATCCCCATTCCCTCAGGACTCATGCTGAACTCTACGCCGGTTTCTATGGCGATACTGCCGGCGGGAACTGATGCCGAAATTTCCTGCGAAGCTCACTTGCCTATACCGGAACGTGAAAACCACCGTGAAACAAGGGGAAATGCGATACCGCCGATAGCGGAATAGTGAGTGGGCTGCTGACTCTTTCCAGGGATACCTCACTCTCAGAGACGATATCATGTGACTTTGGGCCGTGCTGCGCCGACGTTTTTAGGTGTAAATCTACGTCAGTGCATTACTGGCATAACAGCAGGAAACTCGGGGGGGAGGGGGGGCAGGGGGGTGGGGGGAGGGGGGCAGAGTTATGTAAAGTGGCAGAGGGTTTCGTCGGATGTATTTCGGAAACATAGAAATTTACAGCGCAGAAGGAGGCCATTTCGGCCCATCGTGTCCGCGCCGGCCGACAAAGAGCCACATGGCCCTCGGTCAGCAGCCCTGAAGGTTACACATAAGCCTATGAACAATGAACAATGACGAAAAGGCAAAGAGCACCCAGTCCAACCAGTCCGCCCCACACAACTGCGACACCCCTTATACTGAAACATTCTACACTCCACCCCTACCGGAGCCATATGATCTCCTGGGAGAGGCAAAAAACAGATAAAAACCCAGGCCAATTTAGGGAGAAAAAAATCTGGGAAAATTCCCCTCCGACCCACACAGGCAATCGAAACTAGTCCAGGAGATCACCCTGGCAGTATTCGATGCCCTGCAGTACTTACCATTATATCTTCACCGGCCAACAAAAGTCTATCCAGTCTAATTCCAATTACCAGCTCTCGGTCCGTAACCCTGCAGGTTACAGCACTTTAAGTGCCCATCCAACCATCTCTTAAGCGGTACAAACAATCAGGGAAATTCGCGTGTACCGATTTTTCATTTTAGAACAATCACGCATGCAATTCCTTGCAAAAACTGGGTTAAGGCACTCTTGCGCCGAAAAGTTCCAGAAAATTCTATGCTTGAGTGCAAACGGCCTATTCAACGACAGGAAACATTGCAACCAAGACCAGTCACGTTCTCATTGATGACTTCAAGTTGACTTCCAGCTGGGATTGTTGGATGGTGACCACAGAACTTATCTTCCCCATCCTAACCCCAAGGTCATTCAGGCTAATTGTGATATACCCTTCGCTTACCTCCCACCCCGACTAAGATCACTTCACAATACAGTGATTTGGGTATAGATGACAGATGCATTAAAAACATTGGTTTGTTATCAACTTGGTTTGTAACTCAGAACTGAGTTATTCCCATCATCCCATCAATTCTAAATTTCCAAATTCCAAATGTGCCCCAGAACTTTAAAACATTTTATTTATTCATTCTTAGAACATGGACATTGTTAGCAAGGCCAGCATTTATTGCCCATCCCTAATTGCTCTGGAGAAGGTGGTAGTGAGTTACAAACCAAGTTGATAACAAACCAATGTTTTTAATGCATCTGTCATCTCAGATTCTGCTGGGGCATTAGTCTTGACAGACTGGTGTTATCACATAATTCAAGATGAAAAGACAAGTTTAAAGCAAATTCATTAGAAAAAGAAGTTGTGATAATCTAGTATACCCCAAATTACCCCAACATTCCCGGACTGCAGCAGTTCTAGAACACAAGAACATAAGAAATAGGAGCAGGAGTAGGTCATCCAGCCCCTCGAGCCTGCTCCTGCTTCTTGAACCGCTGCAGTCCGTGTGGTGAAGGTGCTCCCACAGTGCTGTTAGGGAGGAAGTTCCAGGATCTTGACCCAGCGACGATGAAGGAACGGCCGATATATTTCCAAGTCGGGATGGTGTGTGACTTGGAGGGGAATTGCCGGGACCTGCTGCTCTAGGTGGTAGAGGTCGCGGGTTTGGGAGGTTCAAAGTGTGAGCCAACTGTAACACTCTGCTCACTATCTTTGGCTGAAAAAGAAATATTCAGAAGTCATATGCTAATGTTATTATTTACGTGCTTCATTTCTGCAGTAGAGCTGTCAGCATCATGTACTTTACAATTCGATACAGCAATGAAAGGTTCTGTCTAATGTACCCCAACAATATGCCTCAGCTCAAACCTCAGAACTGAACGACTAGAATCATAGAACGGTTACAGCACAGAAGGAGGCCCTTCGGCCTGTCGAGCCCATGCCGGCTCTCTGCGAGAGCACCTCAGCTAGTCCCACTCTCTCGCCCTTTCCCTGTAGACCTGCAAATTTTTTTTCTTTTAGGTACTTATCCAAGCCACAATTGAGTCTGCCTCCACCACCCTCTCAGGCAGTGAATTCCAGATCCTAACCGCTCGCTGCATAAAGAAGTTTTCCCGCGTGTCGCCTTTGGTTGTTTTGCCAATCACCTTAAATCTCGACCCTTCCGCCAATGGGAGCAGTTTCTCTCTATCTACTCTGTCTAGAAAAATATGCCTCTATTTATGAAGTCCAGGATCCCGTAAGCTTTTTTAAAGGCTTTCTCGACCTGCCCCGCCACCTTCAACGATTTGTGTACAGACACCCCCAGGTCTCCCAGGTAAGTTCAAGCAAGAGGCGCTGTTTGAAGCCGCGGATGTCACTGGGGAGCGGGAACCGAGTTCAGGCCGGGCTCAGCCCCGGCACCCCACAGCCCGCCTGCCCCGAACTCCCGAGGTGGGACTGACAGCTGCCGGGGGAGGAGCTGTGCCCGGCATTGGGGAGCGGGTGTGGGGCTGAGGGGCGGAGGAAGGGGTGTCTGGGACAGCAGGGACCGTGTGAGGGACGGACGGACAGAGGGGTGCCACCAGGCACAGTGCACCAGGTACACTGACTGGCCTTCGCCTAGTTTGTGGAGGGTTCGGGGCTGATCTGATCCAGCCACTGAGGATCAAGCAGTGCAACTTGTTCAGCACTAGTGCACCTTTCATCATATTCATATTGTAAAGATGAAGAAAAGAGTGTTTGAAGACCAGGCCCTCAAATCTGCCACCAAGCTCATGGTCTACAGGGCCGTAGTAATACCCACTCTCCTGTATGGCTCAGAGACATGGACCATGTACAGTAGACACCTCAAGTCGCTGGAGAAATACCACCAACGAAGCAAGGTCCTACAAATCCCCTGGGAGGACAGACGCACCAACATTAGCGTCCTCGACCAGGCCAATATCCCCAGCATTGAAGCACTGACCACACTTGATGAGCTCCGCTGAGCAGGCCACATTGTTCGCATGCCAGACACGAGACTCCCAAAGCAAGCGCTCTACTCGGAACTCCTATATGGCAAATGAGCCCCAGGTGGGCAGAGGAAAGGTTTCAAGGACACCCTCAAAGCCTCCCTGATAAAGTGCAACATCCCCACCGACACCTGGGAGTCCCTGGCCAAAGACCGCCCTAAGTGGAGAAAGTGCATCTGGGAGGACGCTGAGCACCTCGAGTATTGTCGCCGAGAGCATGCAGAAAACAAGCGCAGGCAGCAGAAGGAGCTTGCGGCAAACCAGACTCCCCACCCACCCTTTCCCTCAATGACTATCTGTCCCACCTGTGACAGGGACTGTGGCTCTCGTATTGGACTGTTCAGCCACCTAAGGACTCATTTTAAGAGTGGAAGCAAGTCTTCCTCGATTCCGAGGGACTGCCTATGATGATTGTAACTGCTGGAAATAAAAACAGAAGCTGTTGGAAACTGACAGCAGCAGGGCCAACTCCTGGAAAAGGACCAATCTTGGCAGGCACGGACACGATGGGCCGAAATGGCCTCCTTCCGTGCTGTAAAATTTCTATGATTCTCTGTTCCAGTACCCTTTCGTTTATATTGCCTCTCCTCGTGCTTCCTACCAAAATGTATTACTTCGTACTTTTCTGCGTTAAATGTAATCTGCCACATGTCCGCCCATTCCACCAGCCTCTCTATATCCTCTTGAAAACTATCCCTATCCTCCTCACTGTTTGCTGTTTTCTAACTTTTGTGTCATTTGCAAAATTTGAAATTATGCCCTGTACGCTCAACTCTATGTCATGAATATATATTTCAAGAAAAGCAGTGGTCCTCGTACTGACCCCTGGGGAACACCACCGTATACCTTAATTCCCTAGTCTACTCTACAATTATGATATTTTCCATTACTCACGCATTGGAGTTGAGGTTGAAGATCAGCCATGATCTTATTGAATGGTGGAGCAGGCTCGAGGGGTCGTATGGTCTACTCCTGCTCCTAATTCTTCTGTTTCACACTAATATGGCTCATGTGAATGTGGTTGCCAATTGTAGACCAGTTAAGAACATAAGAAATAGGAGCAGGAGTCGGCCATACGGCCCCTCAAGCTTGCTCCACCATTTAATACGATCATGGCTGATCCAATCATGGACTCAGGTCCACTTCCCTGCCCGCTCCCCAAAAGAAAGCCTGTTGTTCCTGGGCGATTAAATATTTATAATTATCCTGTTGTTAATTGACAGTGAATGCAAACACTGGGTTAATTTTGAGCAGGTCTTAGTGAGATGTGAACTCATAACCCTTGGCTTACAAGACCAAAGCTCTAACCCCTGAGCTATGGAGCCACCTGCCCAAATATAGGAAAGCTTTAGCCAGCAGAGAGATGCATTTGAACCCTAGTCTGACAGGTTTACGTCCATTATGTAACCCACTGACACCCAGGCACCATCTCGGGGTTACTTGTTCTGCAAACACTGATGAATCATACAATTATATTTTGTTGACTTTAAACATAAGGACAAATGAGTTTTATTAAGATTGTTATTCTTCCTTTACAGGTTCAAAATGGATATTTTGTTCATTACTTTGCACCCAAGGATCTTCCACCTGTGTCAAAGAATGTGGTTTTTGTAATAGACACAAGTGGATCAATGGTTGGAAAAAAAATAAAGCAGGTACACTTCTTTACTTTGATAAAATACCCAATTTTATTGTACTCCAATAATAACTGTTCGCAGATGTACGACAATGAGAGTCATTCATTGTTATAGTAAAGATGTCCTACTGCAATTATATAGGGCACTGGATATACTTGCCAGAGAGGGAGTGCAACAAAGGTACACCAGACTGATTCCTGAGATGGGGGGATTGTCCTATGAGGAGACATTGAGTAGACTAGGCCTATATTCTCTAGAGTTTAGAAAAATGAGAGGTGATGTAATTGAAAATGCTAAATTCTTACAGGGCTTGACAGGGTAGATGCAGGGAGGATGTTTCCCCTGGGCTGGGGAGTCTACAACCAGGGGTCACAGTCTCAGAATAAGGGGTCAGCCAGTTAGGACTGAGATTAGGAGACATTTCTTCACTCAGAGGGTGGTGAATCTTTGGGATTCTCTACCTCAGAGGGCTGTGGAGGCTCTATTCAAGACAGAGATCGATAGATTTTGGAATATTAAAGGAATCAAGAGATATGGGGACAGTGCAGTAAAGTGGAGTTGAGGTAGAAGATCAGCCATGATCTTTTTGAATGGCAGAGCAGGCTCGAGGGGCCGTATGGCCTACTCCAGCTCCTAATTTTTATGTTCTTGTGTTCTTATCAGTAGGCTAATGCGCTCAAGCCACACACCATAACACAATCATTGCTCAGACAGATATTTTAAGTCTTTTTGTCCCCGTCAATTCGTGGGCTACACAGGAATTAGTACATAACTTCCATCTGTCAGCCATGGGCCAACACCTGAGCCATTCCCCTGGATAGTTTCATGGGCGGGTTACGTAGGTGTGCTGGAGTGGAGGGGGGGGGGGAGTTTTGGACAGTATGTCTGGGTGTCTTTTGATCCTGACAGGTTCCCCGCTCGGAAGCCAGCCTGTTTGTCAGGCTTGGCTTCGAGTGCAGGGGAGAGGGGGTCTGATCCCGGGGAAGTGGGGGGGGGGGGTCTGATCCCCGATCCTGGGGGTCTTTGTATGGGAGGACTAATGGGGGGGGGGAGAAGGTAGCTTGGGGAGGGGGGGCACAGGGGTAAGTATTCCTGCTCCTCCTGACCCACAAGCAGTGCTGTGAGGGTACTTACCTTCTCTCTGAAACTGTCCTCGCCTCGTTTCAGTTGCCGGGTTTCCCGAGGCCTGGGAAACTCGGTCGCCCACTATAAAACTTGAAAAGCAGGTCAAATCAGAAGCTGCCAGACTCAGTGACATAATTAAATTGCTAACCCGCCTCCTGGGAGTGAGCTGGCTGCCCGTCACTTGCTCCCCCTCCGGAAAACCCGGAAGTGGGCGGGTTGGGGTCAGGGTTCAGAATTTTTAACACCCACTCCCAACCCAGCTGTACTTGTGTGCTAAAATGCACCCCACCCCCGCCACACCATAGATTTTGACTATCACCATTTCCTAGTGGTATTCAAACCAGTCAGTTCTACTTCGATAAGAACATAAGAAATAGGACCAGGAGTAAGCCATTCGGCCCCTCGAGCCTGCTCCACTATTCATTAAGATCATGGCCTCTTCGACCTCAACTCCACTTTCCTGCCCAATCCCCATATCCCTTGATTCCTCTCGAGTCCAAAAATCTATCGGTCTCAGCCTTGAATATACTCAACGAATCAGCATCCACAGCCCTCTCGGAAAGATTCACAACCCTCTGAGTGAAGAAATTACTCCTCAACTCTGTCTTAAATGGCCGGCCCTTTATCCTGAGACTGCGACCCCCCCTGATATTGGTGGCTTTTACCGCCGGCTGCCGCCGACTGCCGCCGAGTTTTGCTGCCAGTCTCCCCTCTGTGCCAGTTTCCACTTGGGCTGGAGCGGGCGGGAGGGGAGTAACGCCGGGAACCGCCCGCTGACGGCTGCCGGCGGCCAAGCGGCCTCCCGCCCGCCGAGCTGCCAGATTGGTGCGGGCGGGAGTCGGCGCCACCAGGGGGAAGGACCGCCGCGCGAAGGCTGGCCTAACCCCGACGGGAAGTACGAAGAACGGGAAAAAAGGTTAGTGAACATATTTAAATACATTCTTTAAACAGTGACGTACCTGGATGGGGTCCATTGAAAGTGTTCTGGTGTTTTCTTTTTGTAATGATTTTTATTTTCAGGTTTTTCTGCCGTCCCTGAGCTCAACCCCATCCTCGACGGCACTTGGGCGGCAAGCTCCTTTGCCGCCGAGATTGAGAGCTCCCGCCCGCTGCTGTCCAGATAGACGGCGTAAGCCGTTATTTTGCCGCCGGGTGGTACTGCCATCTTTTTTAGAGGAATCTTCCTGGCAAGGTATCACCCAGTGTCCCAGCGACTATCGGCGGTACTTTGGGCGGCAAATGGGTGGGCCTTGGCTTCGACCGAGTTCGAGCCCAGAGCCCCCTAATTCTAGACTCCCCAGCCAGGGAAACAACCGCTCAGCATCTACCTTATCAATCCCCCTCAGAATCGTTTATGTTTCAATAAGATCACCTCTCATTCTTCGAAACATCAGAGAGTTAAGGCCCAATCTACAACATTTCTCCTCATAGGACAGCCCTCTTATTCCAAGGAGCAATCTAGTGAACCCTCGTTGCACCGCCTCTAAGACATGTATGTCCTTTCTCATAGAAACATAGAAACATAGAAAATAGGTGCAGGAGTAGGCCATTCGGCCCTTCTAGCCTGCACCTAGAAACATAGAAAATAGGTGCAGGAGTAGGCCATTCGGCCCTTCTAGCCTGCACTGCCATTCAATGAGTTTATGGCTGAACATGCAACTTCAGTACCCCATTCCTGCTTTCTCGCCATACCCCTTGATCCCCCTAGTAGTAAGGACTTCATCTAACTCCTTTTTGAACATATTTAGTGAATTGGCCTCAACAACTTTCTGTGGTAGAGAATTCCCATTTGCCGTCCAAAGTACCGCCGATAGTCGCTGGGACACTGGGTGATACCTTGCCAGGAAGATTCCTCTAAAAAAGATGGCAGTACCACCCGGCGGCAAAATAACGGCTTACGCCGTCTATCTGGACAGCAGCGGGCGGGAGCTCTCAATCTTGGCGGCAAAGGAGCTTGCCGCCCAAGTGCCATCGAGGATGGGGTTGAGCTCAGGGACGGCAGAAAAACCTGAAAATAAAAATCATTACAAAAAGAAAACACCAGAACACTTTCTCAGACAAGGAGACCAAAAGGTGTGGTCTTAGCAAAGCTCTGTACGAGTGAAACTTGTACTGCAGCCCCCTTGCAATAAAGACCAACATGCCATTTGCCTTCCTAATTGTTTGCTGTACCCGATGCATCAATATGAATGGTGGTGTGACTTATTGGCCCAGAATTTGTGGTCGGAGGCTTCCCGCGGGTGAATGCCTCCGACCACAAAAATTTCTACGAAAGGACCGTTTTCTCCTGGAGTTTCGGAGACTTCAGGTCCTGGGCCTCTAAGGCCTGCATAGGGCCCCACGTATCCCAGCAGCATATGCACTTCGTACGCATCACTGGGATCATGTGGGCCAGCCCAACCTATCAGAATAGAGGTATTTCCATTCATACATATCACCCAGTTAAAATTACTCAAAATGGGATTGAATTTCTTATTTCAACAAAAATTGAATTTTTGGAAATTAATTTACATATTTTAAAGGGTCTAAAAAGAAGCTTACCTTAATTAATAGGACTTTAACTGTTTAAATTATTGAAAAAATTTATTATTCTGTGCTTTAAAAGTCTTACACTAATAAAAGCAAGCCTTACGCCTGCTTTTATCAGTCATAAGAATTTCACGGGCATTCGCTGGGCAAATAGCCCAACTCTCTGCCCGCGGAGGCACTTTACTTTTGCATGCATCAAGAGGATTCGTTACAGATCGCAAGTGCCGGGTTATGGCGCACGCGCTTTGCATACCTAAACCCGGAACTTGCGGGACCCCTACAAGCGCATGCGTACCGCGTACACACCTGTGGGGAGCGAATTCAGGGCCATTATCCTGAAGATTGAGGTGTCAGCTATCGCTCAGTTGGTGCAAGTCTTTCTTTCTAGTTACCAACTGGTCTTTCTTTAGCTATGAGAAAAGATTGGATAGGCTGGGTTTGTTTTCTTTGGAACTGAGGAGGCTGAGGGGAGACCTTATTGAGGTGTATAAAATTATGAGGGGCCTGGATTGAGTGGATAGGAAGGACCTATTTCCCTTAGCAGAGAGGTCAATAACCGGGGGCCATAGCTTTAAATTAATCGGTCAAGGTTTAGAGGATAGTTGAGGAGATATGTTTCCACCCAGAGGGTGGTGGGGGTCTGGAACTCACTGCCTGAAAGGGTGGTAGAGGCAAAAAGCCTCACCACATTTTAACAATACTTGGATGTGCACTTGAAGTGCCGTAACCTACAGGGCAACGGACCAAGAGCTGGAAAGTGGGATTAGGCTGGATAGCTCTTTGTCGGCCAGCGCGGACACAATGGGCTGAATGGCCTCCCTCTGTGCTGTAAGTTTATATGGTTCGCAACAAGTGTAAGTTAAGTCCTCATTAGGCAGTTGGCAGGTAACAATACCTAATCTTTAGTGCCATAACTCGCCATTAAATGTGAAAATATATATCACTTCCCCATAGTTGTTAAATGCCACATCTTCTTGACATCTTTCTTGTGCCCTTGCAGCTAATTTTGGCACACGTACTTAAGGTGAAAACATGTTCTATGGCTTCCAGTACTGAGTTTTGATGCTGCTGTCTTCGGCTTATAACAGCCAAATACTTGCCGTTTGTCTTTGTCTCTCTTTTGAGCCAAATAAACTGTCAACGTTCTGCTCCATTTGGCAAGCTTCTGCTTGGGAATTAATACCAGTCAAAATGAGCCAAGTAATGGTGCCATTGAATTGTAATTGTTTTGTTTATTATATTCTGCTCAACTACCAGGAAACCGTTACTGGCTAAACATGTACAAAAATTGGATTGCAGAGGTGACTGCATTTGCACTGTGCAACGCACTTTCTTTGTAAGTGCATTCACCTGAGAGGTCACCAAATTGTGTGATATATTTAGATCTCAGTTCGGCTTTTGATATTGTGCCACATAGAAAATAGTCCACAGGTCGGAAGGAATGGGACAGGAAGCAAGCTTCAGTGGTAGATTGAAAATGAGGTAAACTAGAGAAAGCAAAGTGTGACTGTGAATGGACCTGTGTTAACTTGGCAAGTGGTCACCATTCACAGGGATTAGTGCTGGGGCCACTGCTGTTCAAAGTGTAAATTCTGGCCACTTGTGCAGACCCGATTTCATTTGCCCCACCATTGGCAGCTTTGCCTTCGGCTGTCTAGGCTCTGGATGCTGGAATTCCCTCCCTAAACCTCTCCACCTCCCGCCCCTCCCTTAAGATGCTTCTTAAAACCTAGCTCTCACCTGTCCCAATATCTCCTTATGTGGCTTGGTGTCAAATTTTGTTTGATCATGCTCCTGTGCAGCACCTTGGGACGTTTTACTACGTTAAAGGTGCTTGTAATGTGAGTAGGCTCACAGGTTGCTAGAGCTGTCGAGTTGGAAGTGGCCAGTCACATGATGTTCACAAGACTCAATAAAACCCCAGCCAGTTGGGTTCAGGGGTGTTGTGTTCATACTCTGTTGGTTGCACAAACTCTCACTGGACGGGCATTAGGGCCCTACGGGAGCTATTCACAGTTGCTGTAAACATTCAGGTTCATAGAAAACATAGAAAATAGGTGCAGGAGTAGGCCATTCGGCCTTTCGAGCCTGCATCACCATTCAATATGATCATGGCTGATCATGCAACTTCAGTACCCCATTCCTGCTTTCTCTCCATACCCCTTGATCCCTTTAGCTGTAAGGGCCACATCTAACTCCCTTTTGAATATATCTAACGAACTGGCCTCAACAACTTTCTGTGGTAGAGAATTCCACAGGTTCACAATTCTCTGAGTGAAGAAGTTTCTCCTCATCTTAGTCCTAAATGGTTTACCCCTTATCCTGTGACCCCTGGTTCTGGACTTCCCCAACAACGGGAAGATTCTTCCTGCATCTAACCTGTCCAATCCTGTCAGAATTTTATATGTTTCTATGAGATCCCCTCTCATTCTTCTAAATTCCAGTGAATATAAGCCTAGTCGATCCAGTCTTTCTTCATATGTCAGTCCTGCCATCCCGGGAATCATGTTGGTTGTGGGACACCATTTTGGGAGTTGCTACAAAGGACACAGTTAAGTACCTCACTCCTGTTTCAGTTAGTCAGTTTATTTATGTACACAAAACGGTGATCCACGATGAGGCAGGTGGTTGTGAGCCTGATGGATGAGCTGGTAATGTGTAGTGTGATTGTTAAACCTTTTGCTAATAAACCAACTAGTTCTTAATAGCCATGTGTTGCTATGAATTCTTAAGCAAAGAACCCATGAAGCTAATACATTACAGTGCTATATAAAGGCAAGTTGTTGTATATATAAATGATTTTGAGCTGGGGACAGGAACAAAGCTGTCAGAGTTTGCAGGTGTCACCAAACGGGATGCAGAACAGTTGAAAACAACAAGGAGCAGATAAACAAATCAGGATAGATCGGGAAGTGGGCCGACATTTAATGTGGACACTTAATGTATTTGTTTCATGGGTTCTTTGCTTAAGAATTCATAGCAACACATTGCTTTTAAGAACTAGTTGGTTTATTAGCAAAAGGTTTAACAATCACACTACACATAGAAACATAGAAAATAGGTGCAGGAGTAGGCCATTCGGCCCTTCTAGCCTGCACCGCCATTCAATGAGTTCATGGCTGAACATGCAACTTCAGTACCCCATTCCTGCTTTCTCACCATACCCCTTGATTCCACTACCAGTTCATCCACCAGGCTCACAACTGCATACCTCATCGTGGGTGACCTAGACCCAACTGACTGGGGTTTTATTGAGTCTTGTGAACATCACGTGACTGGCTCAGCCACTCACAATGCAACAGCTCTACAACTATTTTAGTTGTATACTTTAATCAAGTGCCCCCTGATTAAAGGGGGAGGGACACTCCAAAAACCTTTTAAATGACCCCTTATGTTTTTTTTGAGGGCACTAAGAACACAAATTATACAAGTGGGGGGGGGTGGTGGGGGGGGGGGGGCACTAAACCCGACAACTTAGACAAATTAAACTTTAGACATTAAAATCAAATTGAAATTTTGTTGCCGGGGGTGATGATGCGCTCCAGTCCCTCCGGCGCCCACCTCTCACGGAAGGCCGCGAGCGTACCGGTGGACACCGCGTGCTCCATCTCCAGGGAAACTCTGGCTCGGATGTAACCGCGGAAGAGAGGCAGGCAGTCGGGCTGAACGATCCCCTCGACCGCTCACTGCCTGGACCAGCTGATGGCCCCCTTGGCCAGGCCCAGGAGCAGTCCTACGAGGAGGCCTTCCGACCCGCCAGCTCCCCTCCGCACAGGGTGCCCAAAGATCAGGAGTGTGGGACTGAAGTGCAACCAGAATTTGAGGAGCAACCCCTTCAGATACTGGAAAAGGGGCTGCAACCTCGCACACTCCATAAAAACATGGAACACGGACTCCTCCAGACCGCAGAAATTGCAGGCGGCCTGGGAGCCCGTGAACCGACTTAAAAATCTATTGCACGGGACTGCTCCATGCACCACCCTCCAGGCCAAGTCCCCGATAAACAGTGGGAGGACACAATGCACTCCATTGGCGACCCCGCCTCCTCTGGATGGCAAGATGGTGCGTCATGGCGTGTCCGGACGGCAGACGAGAATGGCAACATGGAAAGTGTGCAAGAGCAGCCCATACAGGAATCCCCTCCACGCAGAACTGAAAGGCACGGAGGGAATTTCCCCGAAGAGGCTCAAGTTGTGAGGCGCCAGCTCCCGAGGGAGGTTCCGGGATTTGGCGTCGAAGAGGAGTTCCGTCTGGACGGGAGTCAGTTCGGACGGGATCTCCCCACGTACTTGGGCCGCCTCGACACACCTAACAGAATCAGGGCCCAGCTCGTCTGGCACCATCCAGCCCGCTCCTCCGCCGTTGAGCAGGTCCCTGACCCTGGTCACCTCGCCAGCCACAGCCCTCTTGTTCGCCTGCCACCTAAAACCGCGGTCGTGGAGGTACGGATTCCTGAGCAGCGGCTCCTGAAGGACAGCTGCCACTCCAGACGGGGAGAACTGCGCTTGGTGGCGACTCTGTTCTAGACCCTGATGAGTTCCTGGTAAAAGACAGGCAGCCCCCACATGGCGGTCCTGACGCCCCCCAGGCTCACAAACACGAGCTGCGTGTCATAATTGAGGCAGTACTGCTGGCAGAAGAAATATGTCGCCAGTGCACGCCTCCTAGGAGGGGGCTCAACGTAGAGATATCTCTGCAGGGTCTGAAGATGGAAAGTTGCATGCTGGGTAATGACGCACACCAATGCCTGACCGTCTTCCCTAGCAACAGCTCTACAACTATTTTGTTGTAATACTTTAATCAAGTGGCCCCTGATTAAAGGGGGGGCACATTCCAAAAACTTTTCACGTGCCCTCTTGTTTTTTGTTTTTTTAAAACATTTTCTGAGGGCACAGAAACACAAATTATACAAGTGCCCCCTGGCTAAAAGAGGGAGGGGGGCGCTTAAACCGACAAACTTAAACAAATTATACTTTTGACGTAGTTCAAATTAAAATTTGTTTGCCGGGGGTGATGATGCACTCCAGTCCCTCCGGCGCCCACCTCTCGTGGAAGGCCGTGAGTGTACTGATGGACACAGCGTGCTCCATCTCCAGGGACCCCCTGGCTCGGATGTAACCATGGAAGAGAGGTAGGCAGTCGGCGTGAATGACCCCCTCCGACTGTCCGCTGCCTGGACCAGCTGATGGCCCCCTTGGCCAGGCCCAGGAGCAGTCCTATGAGGAGGCCTTCCGACCTGCCCGCTCCCCTCCGCACAGGGTGCCCAAAGATCAGGAGTGTGGGACTGAAGTGCAACCAGAATTTGAAGAGCAGCCCCTTCAAATATTGGAAGAGGGGCTGCAATGTCGCACACTCCATAAAGTCGTGGAACACGGACTCTTCCAGACCGCAGAAATTGCAGGTGGCCTGGGATCTGAACAGACTTAAAAACTTATTGCACGAGACTGCTCCATGCAACACCCTCCAGGCTAAGTCCCCAATATATAGTGGGAGGACTCCTGCATAGTATGCACTCCATTGGGGAACCTCGCCTCCTCCGGACTTTAAGATGGTGTGCCATGGCGTGTCCGGACGGCAGGCGAGGATGGCACCGTGGAGAGTGTGCAGGAGCAGCCCATACAGGAATCCTCTCCACGCAGAACTGAAAGGCACGGAGGGGATTTCCCCGAGGAGGCTCAAGTTGTGAGGCGTGGGCTCCCGAGGGAGGTTTTGGGGCTTGGCGCCGATGAGGAATTCCGTCCAGACAGGGGTCAGTTCGGACGGGATCTCCCCACGTGCTTGAGCCTCCTCGACACACCTAACGGAGTCAGGGCCCAGAGCTGTTTTTAGCGACTCGATGGCATCGGCCACGAGCCGGATGTCGGCCCAGTTTAAGCGCCGTGCCAGCACATCTGGTGCACAACAGCTCTACTAACCTGTGAGCATTCTCCCAGGTGCATATATTACAATGTGCAAGGTAAGTATGGTTTGTATAGTTTTTATTGAAGATTAGTGATAATGGAAGGGAAACAAAGAATAAGAATATAAATGGGATGGTTTTAGGCTACAGGGCAAGACACAGAAGAGATCCATTTGTGGAGAGCTAATTGCAACCAACAGTGCAGTGTACTCGAGTGGTAAGGCAAGCTACCCAGGGTTTGGGGTTTATAGCCAGAGGAATGGAGCTGATAAATAGGTGTATGAGGTGCCCAGTTCGCCATTTCTGGACTACTCTGCAAACTTCTGGCCATAGCACCACAACAAGAATATTCAGGCATCGGAGGCAGTGCGGAAAGGGATACTTAGATTAAGGCACCTGAGCTAGGAGGAGAGATTGAAGAGGCTGGGATCGCTTGGAGAAGAGAAGGAAGATATTATTCAAGGTTCTTAAGGGAATAGATAAATTGAACCCCGACAATGTGGTTCTGCGTGCTACAAACTCTGGGAGCAGAGGATCAAGCTTACAAGAAGGAAGCTGCACAAATAGAGTGGTGAACAGGTGGGGAAAACGACCCAGGGAGGTGGATAGTGTGGCAGAATTTAAGGAAAACTTGGATAGATATTTAAGGGAGAACGAAGTTCTTTTGTAATATCGGTGATGCTTGAAACTTAAGTTATATGATTGACGTGGAACCAAAATAAGGCTCAACACACAAGTCTGATAAAGAATCAAAAATAATGTTTATTTGCGAATACCTATAGCTTGGCCAAGGGAGCACGGCAGTTTGCGTAGAGTTCCCGCAACTTGTGAGTGCCGTCTCAGCTTTTGGCTATCAGCTCACAGAACTTAAAGCCGAAAACCGCAATCCGTGTACTTCACCTGTTCCATTACACTGGGGACTTTACATGTTTCAGCTATGAAGCAACAAGCCAGGTTTTCTGTTGTTCAACACCTGGCCTAACTACAGGTCAGCTATGTCATCTTTGCTAAGCTTGCCACCACATCCTCTTGCAGGTGGCCTACCATCTGATTCGTCCAGCTAATTGCTGCTGGGCAAATGCAGCTTGACATACTTTCTGAACACATTTCTCAGACTGCAACTCTATATTAATATGGTGGGCTTCTAACACGTCCCACTTCAATGATCAAACAAATCTACCAGGACTAATGGCCGCAAGTTTCGTGCCGTGGCGAAAATGGCGCACCTCCGAGCTGGGCGCCTGTTTTTCACGCCGAAAACTGCGCCTAAAAAAAAGTCCGATATTCTCGAGCTCCTCGGAGCTCGATGTCTGCTTGGCGCGGCGCGCTCATCGCAGCAGGGGGCGGAGCCTAACACTCGCGCCGATTTTCTAAGTAGCAGGGGGCGGGTACAATTTAAATTAGCCTTCGTGGTGCCTGCAACCCTGCGCGTGCGCGTTGGAGCGTGCGCGCACGCGCAGTCTCACGCAAACATTGGCACTCGGCCATTTTAAAAAATACTGCAGAAAAAGTGAAGTTTTGTTTCTTGGACCCCTGCAAAGGCTTGTAATTTAATTTTTTTTGATATTTCTGTGTGTGAGGGAGTGCTTTTAGCAGCACTGCTGAATAAATCACCTGCTGAAATCAGTGAGTTCAGCTTTTCACTGCTAAACTTGCAAAACCGGTGCTGCATTGGTGCATGCAAAGTAAGGACTGTGTGTTTGGAGAAATAAGAGTGCCAATCCAACTTTGCAATAATACGTGGTGTTGACAATGCAGCACCCATTCTGAAAATTTAAATATAAAACTGTCGATGTGGCTGCCTCTCCCTGTCCAAATGGCCTCAGTCCCCCTCACAGCTCGAAGGCTGCTGCTGTATCTTCGGCTGCCGGCCAACCACTGACGCCGCTGATATCCTATGGCCGAATGGCCTCACGTCCGTCCGCTGCTGATTCTTTGGCTGCCGGCCAGCCACTGACGCCGCCCCTAAAGCGTGGCCGAATGGCCTCAAGAACCTTAATGAGCTGCATGTGTCCTGCATTGATTCTTCGGCTGCCGGCCAGTCACTGACGCCGCTGCTATCTCATGGCCGAATGGCCTCACATCGGTCCGCTGATTTTTCGGCTGCCGGCCAGCCACTGACGCCGCTGATATCTCATGGCCGAATGGCCTCGGGTCCGTCCGGTGTTGCTTCTTCGCGGCCAGCCACGAAGAGAATGAAGGCCTGCCTCAAGCACCGCAGCTCGGCTCGAAGCTTGCTGCCGCTGCCGTCGAGACACTGACGCCACACCGCTGCCTATCTCCAACATGAAAGGCCTGCCTGAAGCACTTTCACACAGGTAGGAACATGGTTTATTTAATCTTTTCTTTGCTTATAAATTTTTATTCAGGTTGGATTTATTTGTATAATATTTGTATAAGTATAACTAAGGATTGATTGTAGAATTTAATGACTTCCCTTCCCCCCTTCCCCCCTACCTCGTTCCCTACGCCGAATTTGTAACCTACGCCTGATTTTCTAAAGTGCAGACAAGGTTTTTTCGAGCGTACAAAATTCTTCACTTACTCCATTCTAAGTTAGTTTGGAGTAAGTTTTCACTCACGAAACTTTGAAATCAGGCGGAAGTGGCCGGACACGCCCCCTTTTGAAAAAAAAATTCTGTTCCAAAGTGAAACTGTTCTACCTGACTAGAACTGGAGCAAACTAAATGTAGAGAATTCCGATTTCTAAGATACTCCGTTCTACACCAGTTGCTCCTAAAAATCAGGAGCAAATCATATGGAAACTTGGGGCCAATGTCCCTGTCAGAAATCTAGATATCAGAAACATTTAAATTATGTTTAATTGCTAGCCCCTCAAAAGTGATTCCCCCCCCACTGTACTCAACTTCTAATTCCTCAAATCCCAGCTCTGTCCCCAGACCTATATTTCTGCAATCCAGCTAATCATATGATATGAAATGCAGCTAAACTTATTGACCCGAAGTCACACGGCACGATTCTCCATTCAGTTCTGTCAAACCAAAAGTCAATACAAGGTATAGACTAGGCCTGTATTCTCTCGAGTTCAGAAGAATGAGGTGATCGCATTGAAACATTCAAAATTCTTACAGGGCTTGACAGGGTAGATGCAGGGAGGATGTTTCCCCCGGGCTGGGGAGTCTAGAACCAGGGGTCACACAGTCTCAGGATAAGGGGTCGGCCATTTAGGACTGAGCTGAGGAGAAATTTCTTCACTCAGAGGGTGGTGAATCTTTGGAATTCTTTACCCCAGAGGGCTGTGGAGGTTCAGTCTTTGAGTATATTCAAGACAGAGATCGAGAGATTTTTGGATATTAAGGGAATCAAGGGATATGGGGACAGTGCAGGAAAGTGGAGTTGAGGTAGAAGATCAGCCATGATCTCAGTGAATGGCGGAACAGGCTCGAGGGGCCGAATGGTCTGCTCCTGCTCCTATTTATTATGTTCTTATACTCTGGGATTATCACATGTTGAATTAGGAAAACCAGACAAAGTAAAGAAGACAGTAAAGGCAGGCCAATTATTTGCCTAATTATCCCACTGTTTGTTGGCATTTCCTCCTGTGTGACTCACTTTCTCATAAATGACGGACTGTGAGAGAGGACCATGTCAATGCCAGCCCATGAGTTCTTGCTTAACAAACCACAGCTGTTCGACCGATTAACAGAATAAAACGCTCAATTCAAGAAATTGAAAATATGTACTTTGCAATATTTGTAATCTCCAAATCACATTGCTGTCAGGCTGATCTGAATTGATTGTCAGTTTTAATAGGAATGTAATTATAACACAAACAGAAGCAGTTGCAATAAGTAGTGTTTGATGCTCATTAGAAAGGACGGCAGTGCAGGAATTGGTAATACAGGTTGAATCTCTCTTATCCGGCACCCTCGGGACCTGGCCCGTGCCGAATAAGGGATTTTGCCGGATAAAGGGAGGTCAGCCCGAGGGGGGGATGGGCGGGGGGGAGGCGGCCCGAGCTGAGGGAGGGGGGAAGAAGGTCGGGGACCCGGGCCAGCCGAGTGTCAGCGGCCCCAGCAAGTGTCAGAGCGGTCCAAAAGTTGAGGTGGAGGTCGGCCGTGTTCTGCTCATGCGCCTCCGGCCACCAGAATCATGCCGGACGAGGGGTGGTGCCGGATAAGGGAGTCCCGGATAAGGGAGGGCCAACCTGTACTTTTTTTGGTAACCAGTGATGAAGATAATGTTGCATACAAGATTCTGAGAGGGATTGACAGGGTAGAATCTGAGAGGTTGTTTCTCCGAGCTGGAGTCTAGACCTAAGGGTCACAGTCTCAGGATAAGGGGAGGAATGTCTTCACTCAGAGAGTTGTGAATCTTTGGAATTCTCTGCCCCAGAGAGCTGTGGATGCTGAATCGTTGATTATATTCAAGGCTGAGATCGATAGATATTTGGACTCTAAGGGAATCAAGAGATATGGAGATCGGGCGGGAAAGTAGAGCTGAGGTGGAAGATCAGCCATGATCTTATTGAATGGCGGAGCAGGCTCGAGGGGCCGAATGGCCTACTCCTGCTCCTATTTCTTATGTTCTTATTATCCCTATTCATCAGAATTATTCTTATTCCCTCTAAAATTGCTTGAAACATTTTGCTTGTCCATTATATTAACACTTAAGCTTGACAAGTAACTTCTGGCATTAACTGCGGTGCATTCATTATCATTACTAAACAGTAGCGCTGGGGGTCTGTGTGTCAGTAGTTTACTGTACATTATTGCTTAAAGCTGAAAAATGCATTATTTAATTAGTTAGACCAATATCTTTATCGTATTTGCCAGTAAGCAGTAAAAGCAGAATGAGATGGCTGCACAATTCTACAGGTCTATTAGCTCCCAGTATCACTGACTGAAACAGGGACCTAATTTTTCATTTACTCTAGCGAAATGCAGCTGGTCTCTGATCACCAGTGCAGAGTTGTAAGTAATGCACTGTATCTATATAATGTACAGATTTTGGCTTGTTGTGTCCCACTTCTTCTCTATATTCTACTTGTAAATAAATCTGACTATTAGTTTTAGCCTGTATACACTGGTCTAATGGCATGGCATTTTCCACCTTTAGAGCCAGGAGACTGTTGCGAACATTCCTTGTAAAATTTGGAACATAATTAGGGGATAACTGTTAGCTTATGGCACACTGCCCCACTCACGGCACACGGAAGGGTGCAGGTTTTGAATTTTAGGGGATCAATCTTCTTACAGAAACTATTGCCTTGCAAGGAGCAGAAAACAAAAGTGTTGGGAGAGGTGCCAAACTGAGCCAGGGCTGCCAGCATTGCTGCCTTTAAGCTGCGCGGCCATGCAGTGCTCTGGAGGTCCCGTGCAGTCGGCTCACCAGCTTTTAAATGGAAAAAATGCGCATGTGTGAAATTTTGAATGGGCCACCATGCAGGAAATTAAAGGGGACGCGGGCTCAAATTTTTTTTTAGAGGGAACATTGCTTGCCGGGTGTAACTTGGGCTATACTAGATTATCACAATTTCTTTTTCTAATGAATTTTTTTTAAACTTGTCTTTTCATCTTGAATCATGTGGTAACACCAGTCTGTCAAGACTAACGCCCCAGCAGAATCTGAGATGATAGATGCATTTAAATACATTGGTTTGTTATCGCCTCAGAACTGAGTTTTTCCCATCATCCCATCAACTCCCAATTCCCAAATCCCAAATGTGCCCCAGAATTTTAAATTTTTTTTTGTTTATTCATTCTTAGAATATGAGTGCCATTAGCAAGGCCAGCATTTATTGCCCATCCCTAGTTGCCCCTTGAGAAGGTGGTGGTGAGCCACCTTCTTGAACCGCTGCAGTCCGTGTGGTGAAGGTGCTCCCACAGTGCTGTTAGGGAAGGAGTTCCAGGATTGTGACCCAGCGACGATGAAGGAACAGCCGATATATTTCCAAATCAGGATGGTGTGTGACTTGGAGGGGAACTTGGAGGTGGTGGTGTTCCCATGCACCTGCTGCCCTCGTCCTTTTAGGTGGTAAGGTCGCGGGTTTGGGAGGAAGACTTGTTGAGTTATTTCTGTAACTATATTTGAACATCTAGTTATAACCTGGAACTACTATTATGCAGAAGCAATGCAAAGAATAGCAACACCAGACTTAAATAACGAATAGAAAATTGTGGTAAGCATAGAAACACAAGACCCCAGCTAATATGTATAAGCAGAGCCTGGTTTCCGTGTGCTTGGGAGTCAGATCGCTTACTGCACCTGAAAAGACTTTTGTATTAGCATGAAAGTGGAAACCTAATGGGAGCAGAAGTGAATTAAGTGTAATGTGGAAATATAAAGGAAATTATCCCTCAGTGTTAGGAGCGCAGCAACAGAAAATGTGTGCAGGCACGCGATACATTCCATTCGGTCTGTCGGTCCATCGATATGTCTGTCCCTTTGCTATTTTGTATTTAGGAAGTGGCTGTTTCCAATCAGAGGTTGCACACAAAGTCAAGGAAATGGCTAACTGTATAATGGGGGCCAAGATTGCTCTCCTGACATCAGACATGCCACAAAGCGAGAGAGAATACTTGTAAAATAACAGGTTGTGTAAAATATTGGTGTCGATATGTGTTGGCTTTCTCGACATGTCGGAATTCAAATCTGATATTATTTGGGGATCTGTCTTTTATTATCAGATCCTTCCCACAAAATCATTCCTTGACAGAAATATGCACAGACTTTCATTCTTTCATCACAAAATCTGAGAAAACCCTTGCAGATTTTTAAAAGATAAAATTCCAAACACCTTCCCACAGATTTGCAAGACAGAGAATGAGAAACACTAAAATCTGTTATATTTCTTCAAACAGACCTACCACTATTAAACAATTTACTGGACAGAAGTGGAAATTTTTTTGAAGAAAAGAAGAAAGACTTGCATTTATATAGCGCCTTTCATGGCCACCGAACGTCTCAAAGCGCTTTACAGCCAATGAAGCACTTTTAGAGTGTAGTCACTGTTGTAATGTAGGAAACGCGGCAGCCAATTTGCACACAGCAAGCTCCCACAACCAGCAATGTGATAATGACCAGAAAATCTGTTTTTATTATGTTGATTGAGGGATAAATATTAGCCAGGACTCCGGGGATAACTCCCCTGCTCTTCTTCGAGATAGTGCCGTAGGATCTTATACGTCCACCTGAGAGCAGACGGGGCCTCGGTTTAATGTCTCATCGGAAAGACGGCACCTCTGACAGTGCAGCACTCCCTCAGCACTGAGAGGTGGTCCTAATGGTCTCCGATCACTGATGGCATAACTTGTGGAATACGGGGAGTAACACGTGGCCAAAGACTGCAGTAGAAAAAGTTTTTCATTGACTCTATGTAAAAATGCCTACAATGTGTATGTTTTCAGACTAAAGATGCCCTTTTCACCATCCTCAATGATCTTCGACCCACTGACCACTTCAACATCATCAATTTCTCAGGCTATGTCAAGGTCTGGCAACGTGACAAGCTTGTCCCTGTTGTCCGGGAAACTCTCCGGGATGCCAAGAAATACATCTATCTAATGTTACCTTCAGGAGGTAAAAGACTTGACTTGCTTTTTTTTAATAATGTAGCGCTTTTCATGACCACCGGACGTCTCAAAAAGCTTCACAGGCAATGAAGCAGTTTTGAAGTGTAGTCACTGTTGTAATGTTGGAAACGCGGGAGCCAACTATCGCACAGCAAGCTCCCACAAACAGCAATGTGAAAATGACCAAATAATCTGTTTTTTGTTGTTATGTTGATTGAGGGATAAATATTGGCTCGGATAACTCCCCTGCTCTTCTTCAAAATAGTGGCATGGGATCTTTTATATCCACCTGAGACAGCAGACGGGGCCTCGGTTCAAAAGATGGCACCTCCAACAGTGCAGCGCTCCCTCAGCACTGCACTGGAGTGTCAAGCCTAGATTTATGTGCTCAAGTTCCTGGAGTGGGACTTGAACCCACAACCTTCTAACTCATAGGCAAGTGTGCTGCCCACTGAGCCACAGCTGACAGGGGCTGTGTTACAATTTCATTCTGAAATCTTTCCTTCTGCTTGCTCATCTCTAAAAGAAAATCTGGTCCTTTGGTATTTGGGACATGGATTCAATGGAGGTCTCCAGTAATTACATCAGTAATGACCTTACGCTAAGCTGGTCATTCATGACTTGTAAACCCTGTTCCAACTACAAAAGAATTAATCTAATTTAACTGCCATAAGTTAGCAAACTTAGTGAGTGAAACACTTGGCGATTTTTCCTTTCATGCTCGGGACATCTGTAATGTATTTGCTTCATGGGTTCTTTGCTTAAGAATTCATAGCACCACATTGCTATTAAGAACTAGTTGGTTTATCAACAAAGGTTTAACCATCACACTACACATTACCAGTTCATCCACCAGGCTCACAACTGCATACCTCATCGTGGATGATCGAAATCCAACTGACTGGGGTTTTATTGAGTCTTATGAACATCATATGACTGGCTAAGCTACTCACGATGCAACGGCTCCACAAACCTGTGAGCAATGTCAAATTATTAGGTGTCACTGATGCCACGTAAACTTACAATATTGGCAAGAGCTATAATTAATTTCAGCTTCCTTTTGGGATTTTTTTTTGCCCACCATGTTTTTTACATAATTTTCCAGAATATTTAACATTCAGCATGGAGGCAGAAGTGGGGTGCATTGTCCAGGATTGTGAACAATACCAGAACCATTGAAGGACCCATGAGAATATATCTGCTGAGAATAAACCAGCTCCCTCACTGTTAGGTTCAGTGAACCTTCCAAGCCAGTTCCTTGTTGGCAGCATTAGCTGCCTTTTGTTTAAAAATAAATTCAATTGACTAATTTGTTTCTCATTAAAACAGATCGTAAACCCCATTCCATGAACACAATTCCTTCTTACGCCCTGTGAGTCACTGTTCCTGTGAAGCCAGGAATCTCTCGCCCCAGTCTTCCCTCCCTCCTACCGATCAGAATTCCCCTCCCCCCAGACTTAGCTCAATTCCGAGGACTATTCCTGTGGGTTCCCGGATGCCAACCAAATTCCCGTTCCCGTCCACCAGACAGGCAGTGATTCCCAGAGTTTGATCCTTAAGGCACAAATCAGGAGTGTGATGGAATACTCTCCACTTGCCTGGATGAGTGCAGCTCCAACAACACTCAAGAAGCTCGACACCATCCAGGGCAAAGCAGCCCGCTTGATCGGCACCCCATCCACTCCTTAAACATTCACTCCCTCCACCACCGGCGCACCGTGGCTGCAGTGTGTACCATCTACAAGATGCACTGCAGCAACTCGCCAAGGCTTCTTCCGCAGCACCTCGCAAACCCGCCACCTCTACCACCGAGAAGGACAAGGACGGCAGGCGCATGGGAACACCATCACCTCCAAGTTCCCCTCCAAGTCACACAGCACCCTGACTTGGAAATATATCGGCCGTTCCTTCATCGTCGCTGGGTCACAATCCTGGAACTCCCTCCCTAACAGCACTGTGGGAGCACCTTCACCACACGGACTGCAGCGGTTCAAGAAGGTGGCTCACCACCATCATCTCCAGGGCAATTAGGGACGGGCAATAAATGCCAGCCTTGCCAGCGACGCCCACAACCCGCAAACGATTAAAAAAAAAATATGAAGCCCAGGATCTCCTCTCTCACCAGGCCTCGGCAGGCAAGCTTGGCGATCGCCTTGGCACCGATCACACCCCGAGTTAGACTCGAGGCCATCGTACCCCTTATCTACCTAGCTAGATGAACAAATTAAAATAAAGAGCGTGAGTTTAGAACAGGTAGCTCTTTCAGAAAGCCTGGCCAGTACAGTGGACCGAATGGTCTCCTTCTGTGCTGTGAAACTCGATGGGGTGGAAATTAGGTCACGCCTCAGTTGGAGCGGTGTCCTGGGCAGAGCGGTACGTTTTGTGCCGGGGAATGGTTTGTGTCTGCTGCCGCAAAATTCATCAGCCGGGCCCTGAGTGTGGAGCGGGCTCTAAGGGAGCCTCTTTTAGGGCGCTCGGCCGGCTGAGCAACTGGAAATCCCGAGCTAAGCAGCCGGCCTCAGAGCACCATTATAGAGGCCTGGGGGAGGTGTGGGGGCTGTGGGGGGGGGGGGAAACAGAAAAAAAAACCACCAAAACATTCCCAATACATGGCTCACGCCACCGCAACATAAATCGCAAAAATAAGGTCAGCATTACTTTCCTGACTGCGGCCGCTACAACGCGGACCACCCACTTTCACAGGCGTTCCCAGCAGGGGGCGCTGTGGAGCACTACGAATCGGGCAGCAACCAAATATCGAGCCGATATCGTAACCAAGAACGTTGCACACCGGTTCACCTCTCCTGGGCGGTAATGCTCCGCGCCCCCTCAAACCCGGCACTGAATGTCCCGGCGGGGCACTGGAAGCTGGCTGCCCGGGTGCAACTGCTTACCGCCGCCATTGCCGCCCCTCTGGGGCGCTAAGAGGGGCGGCAGCAGACCGAATTTCCACCCCTGTGGTTCTATGATGCCAGTTTTGTTCAAAATTCGACTTTGTTTCCCAGGTACCAATATAAATGATGCCATCCAGACGGGATCCAAACTGTTGAAAGATTACATAGCCCAGCAGGACAAGGCTGTGCGAACGGTGTCATTGATCATCTTCCTGACAGATGGGCGTCCAACAATCGCCGAAGTTCAACCTCACAAAATCCTGCGCAACACGAAAAAGGCCATTGAAAACCAGTTCTGCCTCTTCAGTTTGGGGATCGGGAAAGATGTGGATTACAAACTCCTCGAGCGAATGTCGCTGGAGAACTGCGGAGTGATGCGGAGGATCTACGAAGACTCGGATGCCAGCGCCCAACTGAAGGGTTTCTACGATGAAATTGGGACTCCGCTCCTCTCAGACATCCGCGTGGATTATTCCGAAGACTCCGTGGAGTACGTGACGCAGAACTTCTTCACAAACTACTTCAACGGATCGGAACTGGTGATTGCAGGGAAGCTGGTGAACGACAGCACCAAGAACTTGCATGTCCAAATCACGGCCAGCACGAGCGACAAGCACCTCATGCTGGAGACAGATGTGATTATTAATGAAACCAGGAAAGGTTCAGCCAGCAACAAGGGCCAATCCAGTGATGCCACGTTAATCCAGAGGGCGTGGGGCTACTTGACCATAAAGGAACTGCTGAGATCTCGACTGAAGAGTGGCAGTAGCAAAGAGAAGGAAATTCTGTCAGACAAAGCAAGAAATCTTTCGCTGGAATACCATTTTGTCACACCCCTCACTTCACTGAGTGTGAAGAGTCCCGACGAGCAGACCAACAGATCCAAAGAGAATGTGATGAATGTAGCTGAGGTAAAAGACGAGAGAGTACAGAGTTTACACAGAATAACTAAACCAGGTAAGGTGGAGCACAGGTATAAATTGGCAACTTCTTGAATTCCTAATTGCATTACAGTCAAGTATTTACCTTTAGAGGATTATTCTTTTTGATGTTTCTTTTGTAAAAATGGAATTTGGAATACTTTCCCATTTAGTCCCTCAATGCCAACACTGAGCATTTCTGGATCAATCTTACACAACCACCTGAAGCCTACCGCCATTCTATTTTGCCTTAATGATGGGGTAGACATGGTGGGGTGTGCATTGTGCATAATATAAGAACATAAGAATTAGGAGCAGGAGTAGGCCCTACATCTCCTCGAGCCTGCTCCGCCATTCGAGAAGATCATGGCTGATCTTCGACCTCAACTCCACTTTCCTGTCCGATCTCCATATCCCTTGACTTCCCCTAGAGTCCAAAAATCTATCGATCTCAACCTTGATTATACTCAACGACTGAGCTTCCACAGGGTTAGAGAATTGTAGGCCAGACCAGGTAAAGGTGGCAGATTTCCTGCGCTAAAGGAAATTAGTGAACCAGATGGGTTTTTACAATAATCTGGTAGTTTCTTGGTCACCCTTACTGATGCTAGCTTTTTATTCCAGATTTATTCAATTAACTGAATTTAAATTCCATGGTGGGATTATGAATTCATGTCCCCCAGATCCCCTGGACTACTTGTCTAGTAACATAACCACTATGTTATCATAACCAGAATGCACCATCACAACCCAGGGCACATGATCACTAGACAGCAAGGGTTCCTTCAACAGAAGATCAATGCAAACCCCAGAGAAATAGCACAAGTGGCTATGTGCACCTTTTCCCCGTGGATTCCACTGATCTTCTACGGAAGTGATGGAGGGAGTTCAGGAGAACCCTCACGGAAACTACTGCCACAAAGCTGCCCAGGAGATTCAGTACTTGAAGAGTTAAACATCAATGACATGTGTGCTAACATTTTAAGTATACATTTTAAGTATCCAACAAAAGTCATCCGGATAATTGTCAGATGTTATTAGGGCAGAATTAAGCTCAAAGATTGGGTTAACACTGATATTTCTTTGTCCAGACAGCACCTCCTTAACAAAGAGAAAGACAACTGTAGTGGTTTCAAAAACATCAGGTACGTGCTTCAGCTTTGAACCTCTTCACTAACGGCCCTTCAACTAGTTATTTGGAACCATTGCTTCAAGTCTTGGTCAGAGCGGAAATTACAGTGTCCGGCACACCATTGTACCAGACTGTACCAGACTGCCAATTACCCAGGGTTCGTCTGTTTAAGTTCAACTTGTGAAGCATTTTCCGGGCTGGCTAGTGCACAGACCTCCTACTATTGTGACTGGCTGTACTGCTTAGATCTGAACTAAAACAGGAATCACAAAAGGGATCCTTTCCACTTCGAGAAATATTTCTCATGCCGGTAGATAATAGCTGATGGCATAGATCCTGAAATGATGCTGTGTGTACATTAGAATGGGAATATTTAATGTATTCTTATGAAATCCCTTTGCTCGCTATTTAAATGGAAGCAATACCTGTTTAAAATGAGAATAAAATAATGTACAAGCTGACTCCTCCATTAAAACACTGGACAGTATAATCTTATACAAATACATTAAACCTTTGTACATTAAATAATTGGACTGTTAATTTGATAGTCAATGTATGTTCTACAAGCTTTCCTCTGGGAACTTTAGCTAGATTTTTTTTTGTACCATTTGGTATAATATATAGTTAATTTTTGTGTTCCCACGCAGGCCGGGGCCTCCACTCTACTCCTGGGCTGCCACACCTCCGCTCCTATTATGGCCTGACCTGTGGCAGGTCGGGACCATAAAAGGAGCGGAGGTGTGGTGACCCGGGAGCAGCATGAAGGCCCCGACCTGCGGGAGAACACCAGCGGCAGGTTGGAGCTATAAAATGAGTGGAGGTGCGGCGGCCATGGGCAGTGTGGAGGCCACTTCAGGGAGCAGTGCGAGCTGGTGCAGGAGGGCGCCGGCAGCGGAGAGTGACGTCATCAACGTCCAGGTCGGTGATTGGAGCGTGGGCAGATACAGCAGGAGCGGCGAGAGACTGTGGAGGGATGTGATCGGGGGCCCAGGAGAGGCGCGAGTTCGGGGCCAGGGGCCCAGGGGCAGCACGGGCCCAGCCCACACTGCGATATGTGTGCGCACTGGGTCCGTGCAGCAGAGCTGGTCTCCAGTCGTCTTGGTTAACCCTTGCCCCTGGACCAAGACCTAGCTCTGTCAAGCCCGTGTGGTGGCTGGTGTACAACGGTCACCCCACGTTAAAAAAATCCACGCACAGGCATCTTCCACCCTTCAGGATGTAGTTCGGGATCTAGATTATTATGTCCTTCATTGAAACACCTGTGAACTCATCCCTTTTTGGCGTGGAAGCAAGTCATCCTTGATACGAGGGACCGCCTATGGTGATAATGATGATGATGATGAGTTAATTTTTGCACTGTGCTGAATTTTTGGGGGTAGTGGAGTGGGGGGTGGGGGGGGGGGGTGGGGCGTGGGGTTGATGTGAATACCGACAGTAAAACTGAGAGTGTGGCTTCAGATCTAATCAACCAGAAAGAGTTGAAGGTTGAGGAAGCACGGGCTCTGAAACTAGACGGAAGAATGTGACATTCTACTTTTGCCTTGGAGGGAGAGGGGGGACACAAGGGGATGAAGACTGAGACGCTATTTGTGAGGTCAGGGCATTCTGCAAGAGGCAAGGGGCAGCTGAGTGGGTGGCATGCTGCCATTGCCTTTGAAGGAGAGAGGCGCGATTGAGGAAGAAGATTTCAAAGTGAAAACTACTGACGATGCAAGTGAATTGATATGCGCCGTAATATTTTCCGTGAGCTATTCTCGGGAGCTCCTTGCACGTCTTTGCTGAAGTCATTCTATAGCTGACTGCTAGAGCAGTATGAGAGAGTGGCTCTGTGTGACTTTCCGCATTGATCTCTGCTTTGTTCTTGGTCTTTGCTTGGCATGCCCCCAAAGTCTGCCATGTTCGTCGCATGAGGAACCACAGAAGTGAACCTGCGTGCTTTATCACTCTAGTCCAGTGAGCTGGGGTGACAGCATGGAGTTCCAATCTTACATCCAGGCCGGATTAAAGGCCTGATGGGCCAGGGGCAAACTGATCCAAATGGACCGATAGTTATGTTTGTTCATGTTTATTACATTACATATATGATTCTGATTCTGAGTATGAAAACATAGGCCAATATATTCAACAATGAAAGCATATATATCACATGCATAAATATAATAACAAATTACTATGATGGACTTATACTATAATATGATGGACTTATACTATAATATATTAATATAATATATTACAAACATATATCTTATATATTAAACATATTATATAATAACACCGTTAAATAATAACACAGATAAATAGTAAAGATCTTGTCTCGGCAAAAATAGGTTTGTACACGTTAGGCCAATAAAAAATATTTTCCTCGGTCTTGTTTTTTCCTCTCTTATTCTCTATTCTATTCAACTGATTTGGAAAGCCTTATATTTTTTTTCCTGCGTTTATTTGGTGGGCCTGTGTTCTTTGGTGGGCCTGAGGCTGCAGCCCTAACCGCCCCGTGGTTAATCCGCCCCTGCCTGACATGATATGTTTATTTTCCATACCTGCCGTTTTAGATTTGCTCCCCCTCTGTCTCCATTACAAGGGGTGGGAGCTGTTCTCCATTCCCCGGTGATGACCAACCTTACATTGAATCTGTTTCAGAGCTGTCTGTGACACACATAACATTCTAAATATAACTGCATGTGATCGTAAAAGCTCCAGTATGCTTTAGGAAAAAAATGTTCTTTTTAAATTGGAGTCTTGTACTAAATGGGGAAACCTAGAGGAAGATCATGAAGGTCGACACGACACCATCAACGGTCAAAAAAGCAGGGAGGAAAGATAAGCTAAATCAGGAAATAGTGATAAGGCAACACTGAAGTTGGAATAGGAGCGAGGGATAACCGAGGGAAGTCAAAAAGACTCCCCATTTATTTTTCAATTATCGTAAAACTGGTCCCCTATCCCAGAAGGCCGTGCTACTGTCCAGACCACCGAGAGCGATGGTGGCTCTTTCATGTAGAATGGCAGCAACATTGAACCATTTTGTGTTACAATTCAACTTGTGCCACAACAAAGAACAGGATGTTGTTCTGACCAACATTCCTGCCTCAATTAACACCACCAAAAGCAAATGAAAATAGCCATATTCATCGTGTTGGGATCCAGCCATGTGCAAAATGGCTGCCACAATTGCCTGCATTACAACGGGCACAGTAACTCATTGTATGCAACTTTGAGATATTTCTGTTAAGATTCTTGTCTTCCCCTATTTTTAAAGTAAAGAGGCGATAAACAATTATCATCAAGTGCCAACAAATAAACTGAATGAACTCTTGCTTCAAGCCAGTTTGCTTTGAACCAATTGAATACCGTCCACATGAACTGTAATGTTTGTTTGTTATCCAGCCGATGGAGATCCTCATTTTGTTGCCGATTTCCCCTTGAGCAAGTTGTCCGTGTGCTTTAACATCGATGGTGAGCCGGGTAACATCCTCAGACTGGTGTCTGATCACGAGAACTCGGGTAAGTAGCGAACTGCAGAATGTTTAAAAGCTTGATTATTTATTGCTCTTTAAGGTTAGAATCATAGAATCATACAGCACAGGATGCCATTTGGCCCATCGTGCCAGTGCCATCTCTTTGGTACAGATTTCCAATTAATCCCACTCCCCTGCTCTTACCCCATCTTCATAGGCAGTCCCTTGGAATCGAGGAAGACTTGCTTCCACTCTAAAAGTGAGTTCTCAGGTGACTGAACAGTCCAATACGGGAATTACAGTCTCTGTCACAGGCAGGACAGACAGTGGTTGAAGGAAAGGGTGGGTGGGACAGGTTTGCCGCACGCTCCTTCCGCTGCCTGTGCTTGTTTTCTGCATGCTCTCGGCGACGAGACTCGAGGTGCTCAGCGCCCTCCCGGATGCACTTCCTCCACTTAGGGCAGTCTTTGGCCAGGGACTCCCAGGTGTCGGTGGGGATGTTGCACTTTATCACGGAGGCTTTGAGGGTGAAACATTTTTCCTGCCCACCAGGGGCTCGCCTGCCATGTAGGAGTTCCGAGTAGAGTGCTTGCTTTGGGAGTCTTTCCCCATACACCTGTAATATTTTTTCCCCTTCATCCAATTCCCTTTTGAAAGTTACTATTGAATCTGCTTCCACCGCCCTTACAGGCAGCGTGCTTAGATCATAACAACTCGCTGTGTAAAAAAAATGTTTCCTCATCTCGCCGCTGGCTCTTTTTCCAATCATCTGTGTCCTCTGGTTACCGACTCTCCTGCCACTGGAACCAGTTTCTCCTTCTTTACTCTATCAAAACCCTTTATGATTTTAAACACCACTATCAAATCTCTTCTCAACCTTCTCTGCTGTAAGGAGAACAACCCCAGCTTCTCCAGTCTATCCATGGAACTGAAGTTTCTCATCCCTGGAACCCGGTTTGCCGCACGCTCCTTCCGCTGTCTGCGCTTGTTTTCTGCGTGCAGTCCGATACAGGAATTACAGTCTCTGTCATAGGTGGGACAAACAGTGTTGGCATCAAGCATCCCAAAGTCAGGTATGGCACAACCAGCTGCAAACCAATGTTCACTTCGATGTGCCTTAGTTTTAGCCTCAGAAGATTCCTCTTATACAAATTATTTTCCATTTCCCCAAACCATCCTTCTTCATAGTCTTTCGAAACGTATAAGATTATGAGGGGGCTTGACAAGGTGGATGCAGAGAGGATGTTTCCACTGATGGGGGAGACTAGATCTAGAGGGCATGATCTTAGAATAAGGGGCCACCCATTTAAAAGTGAGATGAGGAGAAATTCCTTCTCTCAGAGGGTTGTAAATCTGTGGAACTCGCTGTCTCAGAGAGCTGTGGAAGCTGGGACATTGAATAAATTTAAGACAGAAATAGACAATTTCTTAAACGATAAGGGAATAAAGGGTTATGGGGAGCGGGCAGGGAAGTGGACCTGAGTCCATGATCAGATCAGGCATGATCATATTAAATGGCGGCGCAGGCTCGAGGGGTCGTATGGCCTACTCCTGCTCCTATTTCTTATGTTCTTATTGTAACTCCACTTTCCCGCTCAATCCCCATATCCCTTGATTCCCCTAGAGTCCAAAAATCTGATGTCTGAAATGTTCCTCAAATCTTTGCACTTGTTACCAAATTGAGTGTGGACTTTGCTTTTACCCTTATCTCTCAGCTGAGCTCCAGTTTCATGCCTGTTATTATTTACGAAACATTCTGTGCATAAATGTCAGATCCCAAATATTAAAAAGTAATGTTCATCACGATCCATGATCGGATCAGCCATGATCATATTGAATGGTGGAGCAGGCTCGAGGGGCCGGATGGCCTACTCCAGCTCCTATTTCTTATGTTCTTATTATGTTCTTTCTGAGTGGGATTGAAAATTTTGTGGCAATTGGTAACGATTTAGGGGCAATTTTATCCTACGGGCTCACACACCTCAGTAACTGGATTGAACGTGCCCAAACTCCTTTCAGAAAGGACACTTACACAGAGCAGTGAGAGAAACCTGAACTAGATTCAAAACCAGCCCAAGAGGTAACCTTGAATATTGTGTACAGTTTTGGTCTCCTAATCTGAGGAAGGACATTCTTGCTATTGAGGGAGTGCCGCGATGGTTCACCAGACTGATTCCTGGGATGGCAGGACTGACAAATGAAGAAAGACTGGATTGACTAGGCTTATATTCACTGGAATTTAGAAGAATGAGAGGGGATCTCATGGAAACATATAAAATTCTGACGGGATTGGACAGGTTAGATACAGGAAGAATGTTCCCGATGTTGGGGAAGTCCAGAACCAGGGGTCACAGTCTAAGGATAAGGGGTAAGCCATTTAGGACCGAGATGAGGAGAAAGTTCTTCACTCAGAGAGTTGTGAACCTGTGGAATTCTCTACCACAGAAAGTTGTTGAGTCCAGTTCGTTAGATATATTCAAAAGGGAGTTAGATGTGGCCCTTAAGGCTAAAGGGATCAAGGAGTATGGAGAGAAAGCAAGAATGGGGTACTGAAGTTGCATGATCAGCCTTGATCATATTGAATGGTAGTGCAGGCTCGAAGGGCCGAAGGCCTACTCCTGCACCTATTTTCTATGTTTCTATGTTTCTATGTAACGGAGCAGTGTGTTAATGCACTGCACTATCCAATTCTCTAAACCAACTCATTTTGTCTTATTGGCCCGGATTTTGCGATGGGTAATGATGGCGAACTATCAGCGTTCACTGTCATTACTCTGAAACTGACCGTAACTGCAGGATGTAACGCATGCGCAGATAAATGCGGAGGTCCTGAAGTTATGATTGGTCATTTACTGCTCCGACAGTGGCTGTGCTGTGGAGCCCCCTCTCCTCCCCCCAATATCGCTGTTAAATACACCATTAAATGTTACACCTTGTTGGAATAGGTGTAACTGGGGTTTTAACAGCATTCTGGCCATGAAAAATTAAATTTTATATTTGTAGATTGTCAAATTTCTCCATTATGGTAAAAATTACAATAAAAATATTATTTTTTAAAGTTTGTTCATGATATTGCAGCTTTTACCTTAACCCCATGTGCATGCCCCCATTTTTATTTTGCTCCCTGTAACATTTTTAAAAGTGTGGGTAAAAGCTGCCTTTTATTTCCTGGTTTGCTGTCTGCGAGAATTCTTCAGTGTGATTGGCTGCTTAGACAGCTTGATGATGTCACTGCTGCATTACACTAGGAATCCCTTTTTTGCAGTGTTACAGTCAATTACACTTCGAGAAATCTCAGTGTTTTCGCCACAGAGATCGCGCGATCTCTGTGGGCAGCTTTCTTCGAGATCAGCGATGATTGCTGTCACATCGCCGATGACCGCAGACTACGGGATATTATGTGGCTTCAAGTTTGGATGCAGACTGAAGCAGACTGATTCACAGCCTGAAGAATAAAACAAGATGATTTCTTGCTTCAAAGAGGCATTGTATTTGTGCTTGCGACGGTGGAGTCTTATTTCCATTGTAACATCACATCATCACCATAGGCGGTCCCTCGAACAAGGATGACTTGCTTCCACACCAAAAGGGATGAGTTCACAGATGTTTCAATGAAGGACCCGATGTTCCAGTCCTGAACTCCAGGGGGCGGAAGATGCCTGTGCGTGGATTTTTTTAACGTATGGTGACCGTTGCACATCAGCCACCACACGGGCTTGACAGAGCTAGGCCTTTATTCAGTGGCAAGGATTAACCAAGATGACTGGAGACCAGCTCTGCTGAATGGACCTAGTGCGCACACATATCGCAGTGTGGGCTGGCCCATGCTGTCCCTGGGCCCACGGCACATTTTTGTAAGATCACATGCAAGTCACAGCCTGCCATTTTTTGTGATGCGATGATGTATTTCAATGTGAATTCCAACACTATGTTGAATAACAATTTTGAGGAAGACCAGATCCCTTTATATATAATCCCTGAATTTCCATGGGATTCCCCCGATTTTCCTTTGAGAGCGATGGAATCCCGGAGAAATAGACTAAACAGAATATTGGGACAACCATTGTGGAAATTCAGGGTCGTAAACATTGAACTGTTCCCTCTAGTGTTAAGAAGTGTATCTGTATTCTCCAGCACCATAGAACCAAGCCTTGACGTTGACTTATCAGGTGGGGAAGTGTGAAAATATCCACTTTGGTAGAAAAACCAAAAAAGCAGAATATTTTTTGAATGGTGAGAGAGTGGGGAATGTTTGTATTCAGAGGGACTTGGCTGCCCTTGTACATCAATCACTGAAAGTACAGGTACAGCAAGCAATTAAGAAAGCAAATGGTATGTTGGCCTTTGTAACAAAAGGAGTAGAGTATAAGAGTAAAGAAGTCTTACTACAATTATACAGGCATTGGTGAGGCCACACCTGGAGTAAACCTCAGGGGTGACGAGACATAAATGCTATTTGAGACTAGGATCCAAAGAACATTTTCTTGATTACTCTAATATTGTAGCTACTGGCCTTCGTGCATGCAAAATTATTATTTTTAATTCATTCACAGGATGTGGGCGTCACTGGCAAGGCCGGCATTTATTGCCCATCCCTATTTGTCCCCGAGAAGGTGGTGGTGAACCGCCTTCTTGAACCGCTGCAGTCCGTGTGGTGAAGGTGCTCCCACAGTGCTGTTAGGGAGGGAGTTCCAGGATTTTGACCCAGCGACGATGAAGGAACGGCCGATATATTTCCAAGTCAGGATGGTGTGTGACTTGGAAGTGGTGGTGATCCCAGGCGCCTGCTGCCCTTGTCCTTCTAGATGGTAGAGGCCGTGGGTTTGGGAGGTGCTGCCGAAGAAGCCTTGGCGAGTTGCTGCAGTGCATCTTGTAGATGGTACACACTGCAGCCACGGTGCGCCGGTGGTGGAGGGAGTCACTGTTGAAGGTGGTGGATGTTGAATGTTGAAAGAAGGTGCCAATCAAGCGGGCTGCTTTGTCCTGGATGGTGTCGAGCTTCTTGAGTGTTGTTGGAGCTGCACTCATCCAGGCAAGTGGAGAGTGTTCCATACTTATATCCCTAGTACTAGTCCGTCATATCATAGAAACATAGAAACATAGAAAATAGGTGCAGGAGCAGGCCATTCAGCCCTTCTTGCCTGCACCGCCATTCAATGAGTTCATGGCTGAACATGAAACTTCAGTATCCCCTTCCTGCTTTCTCGCCATACCCCTTGATCCCCCGAGTAGTAAGGACTTCATCTAACTCCCTTTTGAATATATTTAGTGAATTGGCCTCAACTACTTTCTGTGGTAGAGAATTCCACAGGTTCACCACTCCCTGGGTGAAGAAGTTTCTCCTCATCTCGGTCCTAAATGGCTTACCCCTTATCCTCAGACTGTGATCCCTGGTTCTGGACTTCCCCAACATTGGGAACATTCTTCCTGCATCTAACCTGTCTAAACTGAAAGAAAAGAAATGACCTATTTTCTGCTGCTTTGTCACTAAGCCACATTGATCTGTGATTTCAAAAGGGATTGTGATTTATATGATTTCTTTCAGCATTGCAATGACTTTAATGTTGAGATGTCTAATAATAATGTCTTCTGTTTCTGGCAGGGGTGACAGTCAATGGGCAGCTGATTGGAGCACCGGCACCTCCCAATGGTCATAAGAAGCAGCGCACCTATTTCAGTGCCATTACCATCATTGTCAGTAAACCCTCCCGCTCCTACATTGAAATCACACCTCACAAGGTCATCTTTGACAGCCGAGACAGGTTTGTCTTATCGTGTGATAAAACCATAGAGGTGGAGAGCGAAGGCTTAGTGGTTTCCGTGACTGCGAAGTCAAAGGTTACTGTGACAATACAGGATCACACCTCCTTTGTCATCCTGGTCCATCAGTATAAGAATCCTGCCCCCTATCAGAGGGATCACTTGGGATTCTACATTCTCAACAGCAAAGGACTCTCCTCCAGTGCCCATGGACTCTTGGGTAAGTGCCCTGTGCTTTTTAAATGGTACACTGGGGGATAAATTGGGCTGTTTTGCACCTCCTGTTAATGCCTGCGGGGAGGGGAGCGGTAACGGGGCACTAAGGGGTTACCGACCGGGCGCGGCAAAATCACCGATGCCCGCAAACCTCCGTGGCAGTTTAGCACTGGCGCTAACACTTACCGTCTCGCTCTCTTGCGTCCCGTAGATTGTGACGTCATCCGGTGCGCAGCGCCCCGTTACTGCCCCAGATGTAATATTCGCTCCCGCCCCCTGCAGCATCGCTGGGCATCAACAACGGCAGCTGCAAGAGGCGTTGCCACCTCGGTTAGCGCTAATTAAAGGCAGTGCTGGTAGTGGTCAGGTAGGGCAAAAGTTTTTTTATCTCCCCATTTTACCTCCTGATTTCCTTTGCCCCCCCCACGATTACTCAGCGCTGCGCTCCCTTACCGTGCTTAGGGCTGCTATGGATGTGACGCAGGTGCCGTGGCCCAACACAGACAGCATTGACCCTTCCCGTGAAGCGAGGGAAGGAGACTGTCCAGACGGCAGCGCTGCACAGATCATTGCGCAGCGCGCTCTGCCGATACTGCGCCCTCACTCCCTTTAGCGCTCGAAGGGAAGTGTTAGCGCTTGATTTAGCGCTCCACATCCCTTTTGGAGCGCTAAAGCAGAAATTCCCGGCGGCAGCAAATGTTTTTTGCCCGGCAATACTTTTGCGCTCCCTGAAAAGTTATTGCCCCCGACGGAATGCCACGCAATTTCTAGCCCATCAGAGTGCATTGTGGTTATATTTTTTAATGGGATTTAGCAAAGTTTACAAAGTTTCTTACGCTAGGCTATTACAGGTTGCATGATACATTGGGGATCTTACATAATAATTTTCTATATTTTAGTACTGCTACATATTGAGGGTTGACAATACCCGGGTCTTTCCTTGGCATAGGGCAGTTTAGGTCAAGCACATTTAGAGAGCTCGGGGGTGGGGGACAGGAGTGTGGGTGGGTTTTGGGCATGCTGAGGGGCTGCATATTTCCTTTGGGAGCTAGGAGTAAGATTGAAAGCCAGGACCTCAAAGGTGGTAATCTAGGGATTACTGCCAGTGCCACGTACTAGTGAGGGTAGAAATAGGAAGGCTAGTCAGATAAATACGTGGCTGGGGCATTGGCGTAGGAGGGAGGACTTTAGTTTCCTGAACAATTGGGACCGCTTCTGGGGTAGGTGGGACCTGTACAAGTCGGACAGGTTACACCTCAACAGAAACGGGACCAATGTTCTCGCGGGTGGTTTTGATAGAGCGGTTGGGAGGGCTTTAAACTAGTTTGGCAGGGGGATGGGAACCCAGGAGAGGGCTCTGAGCTAGTTAGAGTGGGTGAGAGCTCAGATGAACAGAACCCCAAGAAAGGATGCAAAAGGCAGGAGGCAACAGAGCAGAGTAGCACTGGGGTAAGTAAACCACAAGGTGATAGGAAGGGACAATATGTTTGAATATAAAGGGGCTGCAGGAGGGGTCAAAACTAAAAATCATGGTTTAAAAACTAGTATTAAAACACTTCACCTAAACGCACGCAGCATTCGAAACAAAGTAAATGAGTTGACGGCACAAATCATTACAAATGGGTATGATTTGGTAGCCATTACAGAAACATGGTTGCAGGGTGGGCAAGACTGGGAATTAAACATACAGGGGTACGGCAGTAATTATGGGGGATTTTAACCTACATATCGATTGGTCAAATCAAATCGCACGGGGTAGCCTGGAGGAGGAATTCATAGAATGCATACAGGATTGTTTCTTAGAACAGTATGTTACAGATCCTACAAGGGAGCAAGCTATCTTAGATCTGGTCCTGTGCAATGAGACAGGCATAATAAACGATCTCCTTGTAAAAGATCCTCTCGGAATGAGTGATCACAGTATGGTTGAATTTGTAATACAGATTGAGGGTGAGGAAGTAGTGTCTCAAGTGAGCGTACTATGCTTAAACATAGGGGACTACAGTAGGATGAGGGCAGAGTTGGCTAAAGTAGACTGGGAACAGAGACTAAACGGTGGCACAATTGAGGAACAGTGGAGGACTTTTAAGGAGCTCTTTCATAGTGCTCAACAAAAATATATTCCAGTGAAAAAGAAGGGTGGTAAGAGAAGGGATAACCAGCCATGGATAACCAAGGAAATAAAGGAGAGTATCAAATTAAAAACCAATGCGTATAAGGTGGCCAAGATTAGTGGTAAACTAGAAGATTGGGAAAATTTTAAGCAACAGCAAAGAATGACTAAGAAAGCAATAAAGAAAGGAAAGATAGATTACGAAAGTAAATTTGCGCAAAACATAAAAACAGATAGTAAAAGCTTTTACTGATATATAAAACGGAAAAGAGTGACTAAAGTAAATGTTGGTCCCTTAGCAGATGAGAAGGGGGATTTAAAAATGGGAAATGTGGAAATGGCTGAGACATTAAACAATTATTTTGCTTCGGTCTTCACAGTGGAAGACACAAAAGCCATGCCAAAAATTGCTGGTCACGGGAATGTGGGAAGGGAGGATCTTGAGACAATCACTATCACTAGGGTAGTGCAGGACATGCTAATCGATCTCAAGTAGACAAGTCCCCTGGTCCTGATGAAATGCATGGAGAGCGTGGAGAGGCGGGAGTGCGAGGAGGTGCGTGGAGAGGTGGGAGTTCCAGGGTCGGCGAGAGGCCTATAAAGGCCAGTGAGACCGGGAGCAGCGTCAAGGAGGTGCGTGGAGAGGTGGGAGTTCCAGGGTCGGCGAGAGGCGTACTTGTGCAGCAACAGGGAGAAGGTTAAAAAGAAGTAGAAAGAAACAGAAAGGTGACGTCACAGCCAAGGGGGTAAGTGATTGGCTGGTGATTGGTGAGTAGTTTTTCTTTTTTCTCTTCTATAACAGTGAGTAAACTTTAGCACTGTTGCCAATTTAAGTTAATCTAAGGATTAAGTCATGACAGGAGAGCTCGGTCACGTGATATGCTCCTCCTGTACCATGTGGGAACTCAGGGACACTTCTGATGTCCCTGACGACTACGTGTGCAGGAAGTATATCCGCCTCCAGCTCCTGACGGACCGCGTTGTGGAATTGGAACTGAGGGTGGATTCACTCTGGAGCATCCACGATGCTGAGAACGATGTGAGTAGCACGTGTAGCGAGTTGGTCTAACCGCAGGTGAAGGGTCCACAGCCAGATAGGGAATGGAAGACCAGCAGGAAGAGTAGTGCAAGGAAGGTAGTGCAGGGGTCCCCTGTGGTCATCCCCCTGCAAAACAAATATACTGCTTTGGGTACTGTTGGGGGAGATGACTCATCAGGGGAGGGCAGCAGCAGCCACGTTCATGGCACCGTGGCTGGCTCTGTTGCACAGGAGGGCAGGAAAAAGAGTGGGGGAGCGATAGTGATAGGGGATTCAATTGTGAGGGGAATAGATAGGTGTTTCTGCGGACGCAACCGAGACTCCAGGATGGTATGTTGCCTCCCTGGTGCAAGGGTCAAGGATGTCTCGGAGCGGGTGCAGGATATTCTAAAAAGGGAGGGAGAACAGCCAGTTGTCGTGGTGCACATTGGTACCAACGACATAGGTAAAAAAAGGGATGAGGTCCTACGAAACGAATTTAAGGAGTAGGAGCTAAATTAAAAAGTAGGACCTCAAAAGTAGTAATCTCGGGATTGCTACCAGTGCCACGTGCCAGTCAGAGTAGGAATCGCAGGATAGCGTAGATGAATACGTGGCTTGAGCAGTGGTGCAGCAGGGAGGGATTCAAATTCCTGGGGCATTGGAACCGGTTCTGGGGGAGGTGGGACCAGTACAAACCAGACAGTCTGCACCTGGGCAGGACCGGAACCAATGTCCTAGGGGGATTGTTTGCTAGTGCTGTTGGGGAGGAGTTAAACTAATATGGCAGGGGGATGGGAACCAATGCAGGGAGACAGAGGGAAACAAAAAGGAGACAAAAGCAAAAGACAGAAAGGAGATGAGGAAAAGTGGAGGACAGAGAAACTCAAGGCAAAGAACAAAAAGGGCCACTGTACAGCAAAATTCTAAAAGGACAAAGGGTGTTAAAAAAACAAGCCTAAAGGCTTTGTGTCTTACTGCAAGGAGTATCCGTAATAAGGTGGATGAATTAACTGTGCAAATAGATGTTAACAAATATGATGTGATCGGGATTACGGAGACGTGGCTCCAGGATGATCAAGGCTGGGAACTCAACATACAGGGGTATTCAACATTCAGGAAGGATAGAATAAAAGGAAAAGGAGGTGGGGTAGCATTGCTGGTTAAAGAGGAGATTAATGCAATAGTTAGGAAGGACATTAGCTTGGATGATGTGGAATCTATATGGGTCGAGCTGCAGAACATCAAAGAGCAAAAAACGTTAGTGGGAGTTGTGTACAGACCTCCAAACAGTAGTAGTGATGTTGGGGAGGGCATCAAACAGGAAATTAGGGGTGCATGCAATAAAGGTGCAGCAGTTATAATGGGTGACTTTAATATGCATATAGATTGGGCTAGCCAAACTGGAAGCAATACGGTGGAGGAGGATTTCCTGGAATGCATAAAGGATGGCTTTCTAGACCAATATGTCGAGGAACCAACTACGGGGGAGGCCATCTTCGACTGGGTATTGTGTAATGAGAGAGGATTAATTAGCAATCTCGTTGTGCGAGGCCCCTTGGGGAAGAGTGACCATAATATGGTGGAATTCTGCATTAGGATGGAGAATGAAACAATTAATTCAGAGACCATGGTCCAGAACTTAAAGAAGGGTAACTTTGAAGGTATGAGGCGTGAATTGGCTAGGATATATTGGCGAATGATACTTAAGGGGTTGACTGTGGATGGGCAATGGCAGACATTTAGAGACTGCATGGATGAACTACAACAATTGTACATTCCTGTCTGGCATAAAAATAAAAAAGGGAAGGTGGCTCAACCGTGGCTATCAAGGGAAATCAGGGATAGTATTAAAGCCAAGGAAGTGGCATACAAATTGGCCAGAAATAGCAGCGAACCTGGGGACTGGGAGAAATTTAGAACTCAGCAGATGAGGACAAAGGGTTTGATTAGGGCAGGGAAAATAGAGTACAAGAGGAAGCTTGCAGGGAACATTAAGACGGATTGCAAAAGCTTCTTTCGATATGTAAAGAGAAAAAGGTTAGTAAAAACAATCGTAGGTCCCCTGCAGTCAGAATCAGGGGAAGTCATAACGGGGAACAAAGAAATGGCAGACGAATTGAACAAGTACTTTGGTTCGGTATTCACTAAGGATGAACAAACAACCTTCCGGATATAAAAGGGGTCAGAGGGTCTAGTAAGAAGGAGGAACTGAGGGAAATTCTTATTAGTCGGGAAATTGTGTTGGGGAAGTTGATGGGATTGAAGGCCGATAAATCCCCAGGGCCTGATGGACTGCATCCCAGAGTACTTAAGGAGGTGGGCTTGGAAATAGCGGATGCATTGACAGCCATTTTCCAACATTCCATCGACTCTGGATCAATTCCTATGGAGTGGAGGGTAGCCAATGTAACCCCACTTTTTAAAAAAGGAGGGAGAGAGAAAACAGGGAATTATAGACCGGTCAGCCTGACATCGGTAGTGGGTAAAATGATGGAATCAATTATTAAGGATGTCATAGCAGCGCATTTGGAAAGAGGTGACATGATAGGTCCAAGTCAGCATGGATTTGTGAAAGGAAAATCATGCTTGATAAATCTTCTGGATTTTTTTGAGGATGTTTCCAGCAGAGTGGACAAGGGAGAACCAGTTGATGTGGTACATTTGGACTTTCAGAAGGCTTTCGACAAGGTCCCACAAAAGAGATTAATGTGCAAAGTTAAAGCACATGGGATTGGGGGGTAGTGTGCTGACATGGATTGAGAACTGGTTGTCAGACAGGAAGCAAAGAGTAGGAGTAAATGGGTACTTTTCAGAATGGCAGGCAGTGACTAGTGGGGTATCGCAAGGTTCTGTGCTGGGGCCCCAGCTGTTTACACTGTACATTAATGATTTAGACGAGGGGATTAAATGTATCATCTCCAAATTTGCGAATGATACTAAGTTGGGTGGTAGTGTGAGCTGCGAGGAGGATGCTATGAGGCTGCAGAGTGATTTGGATAGGTTAGGTGAGTGGGCAAATGCATGGCCGATGAAGTATAATGTGGATAAATATGAGGTTATCCACTTTGGTGGTAAAAACAGAGAGACAGACTATTATCTGAATGGTGACAGATTAGGAAAAGGAGAGGTGCAACGAGACCTGGGTGTCATGGTACATCAGTCATTGAAGGTTGGCATGCAGGTACAGCAGGCGGTTAAGAAAGCAAATGGCATGTTGGCCTTCATAGCGAGGCGATTTGAGTACAGGGGCAGGGAGGTGTTGCTACAGTTGTACAGGGCCTTGGTGAGGCCACACCTGGAGTATTGTGTACAGTTTTGGTCTCCTAACTTGTGGAAGGACATTCTTGCTATTGAGGGAGTGCAGCGAAGGTTCACCAGACTGATTCCCGGGATGGCGGGACTGACATATCAAGAAAGACTGGATCAACTGGGCTTGTATTCACTGGAGTTCAGAAGAATGAGAGGGGACCTCATAGAAACGTTTAAAATTCTGACGGGTTTAGACAGGTTAGATGCAGGAAGAATGTTCCCAATGTTGGGGAAGTCCAGAACCAGGGGTCACAGTCTAAGGAGAAGGGGTAAGCCATTTAGGACCGAGATGAGGAGAAACTTCTTCACCCAGAGAGTGGTGAACCTGTGGAATTCTCTACCACAGAAAGTTGTTGAGGCCAATTCATTAAATATATTCAAAAGGGAGTTAGATGAAGTCCTTACTACTAGGGGGATCAAGGGGTATGGCGAGAAAGCAGGAATGGGGTACTGAAGTTGCATGTTCAGCCATGAACTCATTGAATGGTGGTGCAGGCTAGAAGGGCCGAATGGCCTACTCCTGCACCTATCTTTCTATGTTTCTATGTCTAGGGTATTAAAAGAGATGGCGGAAGTTATCGCAGATGCATTCGTTATAATCTACCAAAATTCTCTGGACTCTGGGGAGGTACTATCGGATTGGAAAGCACTAATGTAACTCCTCTGTTTAAAAAAGGGGACAGACAAAAGGCAGGTAACTATAGGCCGGTTAGTTTAACATCTGTAGTGGGGAAAATGCTTGAAGCTATCATTAAGGAAGAAATAGCGGGACATCTAGATAGGAATAGTGCAATCAAGCAGACGCAACATGGATTCATGAAGGGGAAATCATGTTTAACTAATTTACTGGAATTCTTTGAGGATATAACGAGCATGGTGGATAGAGGTGTACCAATGGATGTGGTGCATTTAGATTTCCAAAAGGCATTCGATAAGGTGCCACACAAAAGGTTACTGCAGAAGATAAAGGTGCGCGGAGTCAGAGGAAATGTATTAGCATGGATCGAGAATTGGCTGGCTAACAGAAAGCAGAGAGTCGGGATAAATGGGTCCTTTTTGGGTTGGAAATCGGTGGTTAGTGGTGTGCCACAGGGATCGGTGCTGGGACCACAACTGTTTACAATATACATAGATGATCTGGAAGAGAGGACAGAGTGTAGTGTCACAAAATTTGCAGATGACACAAAGATTAGTGGGAAAGCGGGTTGTGTAGAGGACACAGAGAGGCTGCAAAGAGATTTAGATAGGTTAAGCGAATGGGCTAAAGTTTGGCAGATGGAATACAATGTCGGAAAGTGTGAGGTCATCCACCTTGGAAAAAAACAGTTAAAGGGAATCTTATTTGAATGGGGAGAAATTACAACATGCTGTGGTGCAGAGGGACCTGGGGGTCCTTGTGCATGAATCCCAAAAAGTTAGTTTGCAGGTGCAGCAGGTAATCAGGAAGGCAAATGGAATGTTGGCCTTCATTGCGAGAGGGATGGAGTACAAAAGCAGGGAGGTCCTGCTGCAACTGTACAGGGTATTGGTGAGGCTGCACCTGGAGTACTGCGTGCAGTTTTGGTCACATTACTTAAGGAAGGATATACTAGCTTTGGAGGGGGTACAGAGACGATTCACTAAGCTGATTCCGGAGATGAGGGGGTTACCTTATGATAGATTGAGTAGACTGGGTCTTTACTTGTTGGAGTTCAGAAGGATGAGGGGTGATCTTATAGAAACATTTAAAATAATGAAAGGGATAGACAAGATAGAGGCAGAGAGGTTGTTTCCACTGGTCGGGGAGACTAGAAACATAGAAACATAGAAACATAGAAAATAGGTGCAGGAGCAGGCCATTCAGCCCTTCTAGCCTGCACCGCCATTCAATGAGTTCATGGCTGAACATGAAACTTCAGTACCCCCTTCCTGCTTTCTCGCCATAACCCTTGATCCCCCGAGTAGTAAGGACTTCATCTAACTCCCTTTTGAATATATTTAGTGAATTGGCCTCAACTACTTTCTGTGGTAGAGAATTCCACAGGTTCACCACTCTCTGGGTGAAGAAGTTTCTCCTCATCTCGGTCCTAAATGGCTTACCCCTTATCCTCAGACTGTGACCCCTGGTTCTGGACTTCCCCAACATTGGGAACATTCTTTCTGCATCTAACCTGTCTAAACCCGTCAGAATTTTAAACGTTTCTATGAGGTCCCCTCTCATTCTTCTGAACTCCAGTGAATACAATCCCAATTGATCCAATCTTTCTTGATAGGTCAGTCCCGCCATCCCGGGAATCAGTCTGGTGAACCTTCGCTGTACTCCCTCAATAGCAAGAATGTCCTTCCTCAAGTTAGGAGACCAAAACTGTACACAATACTCCAGGTGTGGCCTCACCAAGGCCCTGTACAACTGTAGCAACACCTCCCTGCCCCTGTATTCAAATCCCCTCGCTATGAAGGCCAACATGCCATTTGCTTTCTTAACCGCCTGCTGTACCTGCATGCCAACCTTCAATGACTGATGTACCATGACACCCAGGTCTCGTTGCACCTTCCCTTTTCCTAATCTGTCACCATTCAGATAATAGTCTGTCTCTCTGTTTTTACCACCAAAGTGGATAACCTCACATTTATCCACATTATACTTCATCTGCCATGCATTTGCCCACTCACCTAACCTATCCAAGTCACTCTGCAGCCTAATAGCATCCTCCTCGCAGCTCACACTGCCACCCAACTTAGTATCATCCGCAAATTTGGAGATACTGCATTTAATCCCCTCGTCTAAATCATCAGAACTAGGGGGCACAGCCTCAAAATACGGGGGAGCCAATTTAAAACCGAGTTGAGAAGGAATTTCTTCTCTCAGAGGGTCTGTGGAATTCTCTGCCCAGGGAAGCAGTTGAGGCTAGCTCATTGAATGTATTCAAGTCACAGATAGATAGATTTTTAACCAATAAGGGAATTAAGAGTTCTGGGGAGCGGGCGGGTAAGTGGAGCTGAGTCCATGGCCAGATCAACCATGATCTTGTTGAGTGGCGGAGCAGGCTCGAGGGGCTAGTTGGCCTACTCCTGCTCCTAATTCTTATGTTCTTATGTTCTTTGCATGAGTCATTAACCTGAGCTGCCATGTGGCGACTCAATATGGAATTAAAGTTGCATTCGTGGAAAATTAAGGAGGTCTCCTGACATTTTGTCCAACATTACTCCCTCAACCAACAATATCAGAAAAAATGGTCGGAAAGTTAGCATGCAGGCACAGCAAGCAATTAGGAAGGCAAATGGCATGTTGGCCTTTATTGTAAGGGGGTTGGAGTACAAGAGTAAGGAAATCTTATTGCAATTGTACAGGGTGAGACCACACCTGGAGTACTGTGTACAGTTTTGGTCTCCTTATCTGAGAAAGGACATAAATACCTCAGAGGCGGTGCAACGAAGGTTCACTAGATTGACCCCTGGGATGAGAAGGTTGCCCTATGAGGAAAGATTGAGTAGATTGGGCCTATAAACTCTGGAGTTTCGAAGAATGAGAGGTGATCTCATTGAAACATATAAGATTCTGAGGGGGATTGACAGGGTAGATGCTGAGAGGATGTTTCTCCTGGCTGGAGAGTCTAGAACCAGGGATCACAGTCTCAGGATAAGGGGTCGGCCATTTAAGACAGAGATGAGGAGGAATCTCTTCACTCAGAGGGTGGTGAATCTTTGGAATTCTCTGCCCCAGAGGGCTGTGGATGCTGAGTCTTTGAGTATATTCAAGGCTGAGATCGCTAGATTTTTGGACTCTAGGGGAATCGAGGGATAATGGGGAATCGGGCGGGAAAATGGAGTTGAGGTCAAAGGTTAGCCATGATCTTATTGAATGGCGGAGCAGTCTCGAGTGTGGCCTACTCCTACTCCTAATTCCTATGTACTTATGTACTTATTGCTGTTTATGGGATCTAACTGACTTTTGTGTTTGCATACCTAGCAGTCAATGCCTTATAAACTTATTTGTTATATGTGAAGCACTTTGAGATCTTTCTGAAATATATAAATGGAAGCTTTTTGGAACTGGTCATGATGCACTCAACAGAGTTCAGACTTCACCGTAGCTGGGGTAAGAAGCCAAAAGTAGCAAACCAAGATGAAACTATCTTGTGTCAGCTATAATAGCAGCAAAAAAACCCCAGTTCTTTTTAGTAGTTTGCATTCTGCTTTGTAAAAGGCAGGTTTCTCATTCAGTTGCTGATGTAGGAAGCATAGAAACATAGAAAATAGGTGCAGGAGCAGGCCATTCGGCCCTTCAAGCCTGCACCACCATTCAATAAGATCATGGCTGATCATTCACCTCAGTAACCCTTTCCTGCTTTCTCTCCATACCCCTTAATCCCTTTAGCCATAACGGCTATATCTAGCTCCCTCTTGAATATAGCCAGTGAACTGGCATCAATAACTTTCTGTGGTAGGGAATTCCACAGGTTAACAACTCTCTGAGTGAAGAAGTTTCTCCTCATCTCAGTCCTAAATGGCTTACCCCTGATCCTTAGACTGTGACCCCTGGTTCTGGACTTCCCCAACATCGGGGAACATTCTTCCTGCATCTAACCTGTCCAGTCCCGTCAGAATTTTATATGTTTCTATGAGATCCCCTATCATTCTCCTAAACTCCAGTGAATACAGGCCCAGTCGATCCAATCTCTCCTCATCTGTCAGTCCTGCCATCCCAGGAATCAGCATGGTGAATCTTCGCTGCACTCCCTCAATAGCAAGAACGTCCTTCCTCAGATTAGATGACCAAAACTGAACACAATATTCCAGGTGAGGTCTCACCAAGGCCCTGTACAACTGCAGTAAGAGCTCCCTGCTCCAATACTCAAAACCCCTAGCTATGAAGGCCAATATGCCATTTGCCTTCTTCACCGCCTGCTGCACCTGCATGCCAACCTTCAATGACTGATGACACCCAGGTCTCGTTGCACCTCTCCTTTTCCTAATCTTCCGCCATTCAGATAATATTCTACCTTCATGTTTTTGCCACCAAAATGGATAACCTCACATTTATCCACATTATACTGCATCTGCCATGCAGTTGCCCATTCATCTAACCTGTCCAAGTCACCCTACAGCCTCTTAGCATCCTCCTCACAGCTCACACCGCCACCCAGTTTAGTATCATCTGCAAACTTGGAGATATTACACTCAATTCCTTCATCTAAATCATTGATGTATATTGTAAATAGCTGGGGTCCCAGCACTGAGCCCTGCAGTACTCCACTAGTCACTGCCTGCCATTCTGAACAGGACCCGTTTATCCCGACTCTCTGCTTCCTGTCTGCCAACCAGTTTTCTATCCACATCAGTACATTACCCCCAATACCATGTGCTTTAATTTTGCACACCAATCTGTTGTGTGGGACCTTGTCAAAAGCCTTTTGAAATTCCAAATACACCACATCCACTGGTTCTGCCCTGTCCACTCTACGAGTTACATCCTCAAAAAATTCTAGAAGATTTGTCAAGCATGATTTCCCTTTCATAAACCCATGCTGACTTGGACCGATCCTGTCACTGCTTTCCAAACGCGCTGCAGGAATGACGGAAGGAAAGACTTCGGTGGACCACATTAAAGGGACTACTGCAACACATTAATCATCACAGCCTGCTTTTCCTTACCATTACGTGATGAGTTGGTGCCTGAAGTTTATAAATGCGTGCGTAATTGAATCAAATGGTGTGCAGTGTTTCAATCGAGCCCGAGCAGGCAGACTTAAGGCTTCGATTTATTCCCACAAACAGCTGTCCACGATCGTACACAGAAACTTGGCCTTGTTACGTCCTTATGATTGCGAGTGGGAGGAGGGGTTGCATGAGTCAAGTAAGCTAATAGCCCAGTCAAGAATACACCACGCTCAACAGTGATACGTGGAGAGGGAGTAAGTTACATTGCAGATCTGCACAGTCAACACGGTCAGTTCGCAAGAGTGAACTGCAGCCCTTGCTAAACATGTACAGGTTGGAGCTTCCTTATCTGGGACTCCCTTATCCGGCACCACCCCTCATCCGGCATGATTCTGGTGGCTGGGGGTGCATGCGCAGAATGCGGCCGACCTCCACCCCGACTTTGGGGCCGTGCCGACACTCGGCCCCACTGGGGGCCGCCGACACTTAGGGCCTGCCCAGGGCACCGACCTCCTCCCCCCCCCCCGCCCTCCCCGACCTCGGGCCGCCTCCCCCCCTCTGGCTGACCTCCCTTTATCCAGAAAAATCCTTTATTCGGCACAGGCCAGGTCTTGAGGGTGCCGGATAAGGGAGTTTCAACCTCTACAGGCCTCGGCTCATCCCAGGCACAGCCGATTCCTGTTAAGACCGTGTTCAATTTGGGGGAAAAAAAATCTCTCATCAGACCTCACTTTTCCCTGAATACTAATTGTCCAGAAGTTATACAGGAACAGTTTGTAAACCACACGTGCTCATGAGCTGAGGGATTAGATCATTTACCCATTAAATACACCGAGGTCTTAAAATGACAATGTGGGATAAAAGTAGAGACGGTGAGCCAGTTCACCAAATGCCAGTATCAAGCACTCAGGGACAGCAAGCTGAGTAAAGCTACCTCTACTCTGTCCCAACAACGTGCTTCAATCTCAAACCTCAGACAAAGCAGAGGGACCTTGAAGTGCAGATAAAATGCGCTTATTTTCTTGCCGGTGAGTCTTCCTTCAGTGCCGGCTGGCGGCTTTCCGCCTCCATTCCCGTCGGCCGGCTACTGTTCTCTGCCTGTTTCGTGTGGGCAGCTGACCAGAGGCATGCAGATAAGACCTGGGCGATAAAGTCGCCCGGGACCCATGTTGGTGAGGTTGTGGGTTGGGGCGGTTTGGCACTTGCCTCAGCCCCTCACCCGCCCAATCTCGCTTCATGTCCCACTTCACAACTGGAGTAGTGTGTCCAATTCCGGGCACCGCGCTTTAGGAAGGATCTGAAAGCCTTGGAGAGGGTGCAGAAAAGATTTACGAGAATGGTTCCAGGGATAGGGACTTCAGTTACGTGGATAGACTGGAGAAGCTGGGGTTGTTCTCCTTGGAGCAGAGAAGGTTGAGAGGAGATGTGATGGAGGTGTTCAAAATCATTAGGGGTCTGGACAGAGTAGATAGAGAGAAACTGTTCCCATTGGCGGAAGGGTCGAGAACCAGAGGACACAGATTGGTAGAAGAACCAAATGTGACATGAGGAAAACTTTTTTACGCAGCGAGTGGTTAGGATCTGGAATGCGCTGCCTGAGAGGCTGGTGGAGGCAGACTCAATCGTGGCTTTCAGAAGGGAATAGGATAAGTACTTGATGGAAAAAAAATTGCAAGGCTATGGAGAAAGGGTGGGGGAGTCGGACTGGCTTGAAGTGCTCTTGCAGAGAGCCGGTACGGGCTCAATGGGCCGAATGGCCACCTAGGATGCTGTAACCGTTCTATGATTCTATGTTAAAATCAAGGTTGAAACCTTTTATCCCATCACTCTGAGCCAGGAAGAAACATGGGCATAGGAGGAGGCCATTTAGCCCCTTGAGCCCGTTCCGCCATTCTGTTAGATTATGGCTAATCTGTACTTGGATCTATTTACCAACCTTTGATCCATAGCCCTTGATACTCTTCCCAGCAAAAATATATCAACCTCAGTCTTGAAGATGCCAATTGACCCAATATCCATAGCCTTCATGGTGTCAGAGGTGAAAGGTCGGTGACTCATCTAGTGCCTGACCTCACCATCATGCTTTGAACTAAAAAACACACAAGTTTTTCTAAAACTATTGCCTAAAGTTGTTAGATTGCTTACTTGCATTCGCAGTTTCATCATATTATTATTCAGAATAGGAAAAAGCAATTTGCCAATGAAGGAACTTAATGGTTCTTTCCACGAATTTAGTTCCATTTGAAATAAAAGGGGTAAATATTCAGATTGGGATGAAATCTGCTTTTGAGCAACACCAGGTCACTCTTGAAAGCATTTCCCTAATGTTCCTGTTGTCCAGCGACCTCTGTTTATAATTATGCGAAGGTCATCAAGTGCGGACAGAACAGGATTTGGCTATAATGACTTCCTCTGCCGACCGATGCAAATAGAAACATAGAAACATAGAAATTTACAGCGCAGAAGGAGGCCATTTTGGTCCATCGTGTCCGCGCCGGCCAACAAAAGAGCCACACGGCCCTCGGTCAGCAGCCCTGAAGGTTACATATTAATCTATGAATAATGAACAATGGCGGACAGGTAAAGAGCACCCAGCCCAACCAGTCCGCGCCAGACAACTGCGCCACCCCTTCCACCGAAACATTCTGCATTCCACCCCAACCGGAGCCATGTGATCTCCTGGGAGAGGCAAAAACCAAATAAAAACCCAGGCCAATTGGGGAAAAGAAATCTGGGAAAATTCCCCTCCGACCCATCCAAGCGATCGACACTAGTCCAGGAGATCACCCTGGCCGTATTTGATTCCCTGAAGTACTTACCAAATAGGACATTGAAACTCACTGCTCTCATTATTTGGGTTTGCACCTGAAGAATGGCCACTTGGATGAGGTACAGGATTGGTGGCGCCCCCGGAGTCTCCACTCCCACAGAATCAACATCATGAGAAAAGTAGGGAAGAAGAACCTCCTAAACCCGCGACCTCTACCACCTAGAAGGACAAGGGCAGCAGGCGCATGGGAACACCATCACCTCCACATTCCCCTCCAAGTTACACACCATCCTGACTTGGAAATATATCGGCCGTTCCTTCATCATCGCTTGGTCAAAATCCTGGAACTCCCTCCCTAACAGCACTGTGGGAGCACCTTCACCACACGGACTGCAGTGGTTCAAGAAGGTGGCTCACCACCACCTTCTGAAGGGCAATTGGAATGGCCAATAAATGCCGGCCTTGCCAGCGACGCCCACATCCCAGGAACGAATAAAAAAAAGGGCCAAAATTGAATAAAAAAATGGTGTAATTCTCATTCCTTTTCAAAATATGCCTTTCAATCCTTCCTCCTGTTTACAGTGAAACATTGGTTTCCGATCCCCAACCAAACTGGCATGTCTTGGTTTTTGAAAAGTTAAAGGCTGTGCACAGCTGTATATTTCATTTCAGTCGCAGACATTATAATATCAATATTTCTCCTGCAGGCCAGTTCTTATACAGCGATGTCCAAATCATGGAAACATCTGCAAGTGCAACTCGACCTGCGAAACTGCAGAACCAGACAAGAGCTTGGTCCGAAGGAGGCGAGGGGTCCAAGGGGTTGGCGATCATGTTGAATATTAAAGACCGACTCGTACCTGTGGTGAAAAAGCAAAGACGGATTTACAACGGGCTGCATCAGGTCGACTGTTGGTTCGCAAAGAACAATGCTGCCAATCTGATCGATGGATCGTACCAAGATTATCTCGTGTCACATCTCTTTGAGACAAACACAAGCAGCGCAAATAAATAACTCCAACGGGTAGAATAGAATTTACATTTTTCACCACACAAAAAAAAAAGCTGTTGAAACTCTATAGTATTTAGTTGGCTTTTACACAATTACAAATGTCATATTTTGTTTCCATGGTAACCACATAGTTAGTACAATTCCCCCGCAGATGTTCTCCTGAGCTTTCCATAGATGGGAAACATTTTAAAAACTCCATCTGTATCCAGGGTTTTCGAGGCCGCAGTCCAGAGAATCGTTTTGCAAATGAGCAAACTGTTTGTCTCAAGGGATCTTCCACAAAGGCGTTTGCACTGCGGCTTTTGTCAAAATTATCAGTCCTCACCGAACCAAGACTATGACAGGGCTCACATGTCTTCAAACCCACTCAATTTCCCCCACCCCCAAACAGCCAGTGCTGGGCCAGATCCGATACTTCCTTCACTAACATTTTCCTAAAAGCAAAACAAGACTTTCTCTTTCTGACTGACTGACAGACTGACATTCTGACTTAATATCGTGCATCAGCTGTGGCTCAGTGGGTAACACACTCGCCTCTGGTTGTGGGTTCAAGTCCAATTCCAGGGACTTGAGCACATAAATCCAGGCTGACACCCCAGTGCAGTGCTGAGGGAGTGCTGCACTGTCGGAGGTGCCGTCTTTCGGATGAGATGTTAAATTGAGGCCCTGTCTGCTCTCTCAGGTAAAAGATCCCATGGCACTATTTTGAAGAAGAGCAGGGAAGGTGTCCTGGGGCCAATATTTATCACTAAAACAGATTATCTGGTCATTATCACATTGCTGTGTGTGGGAGCTTGCTGTGTGCAAATTGGCTGCCGCGTTTCCCACATTACAACAGTGACTGCACTCCAAAAAGTATTTCACTGGCTGTAAAGAGCTTTGGAATGTCCTGAGGTCATGAAAGGCGCTATATAAATGCAATACTCTTTTTTTTCCAAAATAAAGTAACAAACAAGTGGCCTTGAAGTGGAAGGTCAGCAAGACTTGTGTAAGGATTAGCAGAAACTGATAACAGATTATAGGGTTGCAGTAAAAAGTTTGTCTAGCAACCAGCTTTTCCGATATTAGGAACTGAATCCTTAACACATAAGTATAACATTCCCCTGGTAGATATTTTAATGGAGTGGGTTAACCCTTTATTTTAAGTGCCTACACGAAGCAGTAAGTCAGAGGAAAGCTGGACTGATGCAGCAAGTCTTCATCCACTGATACTGCAAATGGTAATTTCTAGTTTTATATATTATAACTTATTGTTAGCTGCTCTACAGGATTGTCTCGGAAAGTATGGGAAGGAATTTTAACCCCAAAATCCAGGTAGGTTGGGGTCGAGTGGAAGGTTAAAGAGTTAAACATCTGAATCCCGACCACCAACCCTCCTCCAAACCGTCCACTTCCGGTTTTAACGGAAGTGGAATGGACGGGGGCGCTGGGGGGGGGGGGGGGCGCTGGGGGGGGGGGGGGGGCGCTGGGGGGGGGGGGGGGGGCGCTGGGGGGGGGGGGGGGCGCTGGGGGGGGGGGAAACGGAGGTATGTGGCGGCAGCAAACCCGTTCCCAGGAGGCAGATGGCCCATTTAAATATTATAATGAGGCTGTGTGCCTCAGGTTTAACCACCATTTCAAATTTAACTCTGGCTGGTCGGGTTTTTCAGACTTCGGGGAACCCGCCAGCTAAAGTAAGGCGAGGCCTGCTGGATCCGGGAGGTAAGTGCCTTTACATTTAGCTCCTGGATCCAGCATCTCTGCCTCACCAACTTCCCCAGCGATCGAAGACCCCTCCCCCCCCTCTCCGACAAGGCACCTGATCTCCCCCCGAGGCCTCCAATTCACGGCCACCCCACGAGCCCCTCGATCCCCCCAAGATGCCTCCGATCTCCTCTCAAGGCCTCCCATTGCCTTCCTGGATACCCCTCCTTCAGCCCCAATGCTCCTCCGGCCCTGATCCTTCTCCTCACCCTGGTGCCAAGTCCACGACCACCCCCAAACCCCTACCCAATCCCCCCCCCCCCACTCCTCATGCACTGCACATGTGCCGAAATCTGGAACTTGCGATCTGTCAAGAATCCTATTTGCCCAGCTTCTGCCCAGCGAATGCCCGTGAAACTCTTACGCTTGATAAAAGCAAGCATAAGGCCTGCTTTTACCAGTGCAAGAGTTTTAAGAAACAGAAAAATAAAATTTAGCAATAAAGTATACATTTAAAAACATGTGAAATAAATTTATTTTTAGTCCCTTTAAAACATGTAAATTTATTTTTCAAAAAATTTGAATTTTTGTTTTACATATTTAATTAAATGCCATCTTAGTTAATGTTAAATGTGGGCTGATTCTGTTTTATTTATTTGATGTGTAGACGTATTTTTGGGGCATTCCCATTCATGCGCCTGGGGTTTCGGTACATACGGAATCACCATCAGCATGAATGGGGATACCCTTCTGTCATTGGTTGGGCCGGCCCATGTGATCCCAGGGGCGCTTGCGAAGCACCTGCACCCCTGAGGTACACGGGCCTCTACCCACGAGTACCCGGAGAGGCCCAGGACCCCGAATCTCCATACCTCCCGGACCACCAGGTACGCGGCGGGCATTTTGTTTGTGGATCGGAGGCATTTCCCCGCGGGCAGCCTCCGACCGCAATTTCAGGGCCAGTATTTCAGATATTATATTTCCATCATTTGCGTAGTATTACAACATGCCCACCCATTCATGGGATTGTATGTTCGCCATCACCTTGTAACTCAAATGAAATATCTCGGCTGAGATATCTGTATTTTATTTTTAGTGAATATTTTTGTGCCAGGCAAGGCATTGAGGAATGGAACGCTGTGCCATTTCAGTCAAATCGCTGGCGATTTTAACCCGACTCGCTCAGCAGAAACCTGGCGGGCGGGCGGTTAAAATCGCCCCGGCTCTTACCTGTCTGAAATCTGCCACGATCGCAACATCTTCAATTTTAACCTGCTTTCCTGAGCGGGCAGCAAAGACACCCGCCCGGAACCAACAGGGTCCTTCTTTACATGGGCACAGTGCGGCCCGATGACATCATTGAGACCCGACTGCAATTTTAACCCGGGCCTGACCGGGGAATACACCTGGAGTTAAAGTCGGGGACACACAATGTTGGCCTGAAACACTTCCAGGCCACAAAAACAGCAGGCAAGCTGTGGGGGAAAGCTCCCTTCACAGCCATTTGCTCCTTGTCTTGAATCATAGAACAGTTACAGCACAGAGGGAGGCTATTCGGCCCGTCGGGCCCATGCTGGCTCTCTGCAAAAGCACCTCAGCCAGTCCCACTCCCCCGCCCTTTCCCCGTAGCCCTGCAATTGTTTTTCCTTCAGTTACTTATCCAATTCCCTTTTGAAAGCCACGATTGAGTCTGCCTCCACCACCCTTTCAGTCCGTGCATTCCAGATCCTAACCACTCGTAAAAAAAGTTTTTCCTCATGTCATCTTTGGTTCTTCTGTGTCCTCTGGTTCTCGACCCTTCCGCCAATGGGAACAGTTTCTCTCCATCTTCTCCATCTAGACTCCTCATGATTTTGAACACCTCTATCAAATCTCCTCTCAACCTCTGCTCCAAGGAGAACAACCCCAGCTTCTCCAGTCTATCCACGTAACTGAAGTCCCTCATCCCTGGAACCATTCTTGGTCAATCTTTTCTGCACCGTCTCTAAGGCCTTCACATCCTTCCTAAAGTACGGTGTCCAGAATTGGACACAATACTTCAGTTGAAGCCGAACCAGTGTTTTATACAGGTTCATCATAACCTCCTTGCTTTTGTACTCTATGCCTCTATTTATGAAGCCCAGGATCCCAGCGCCCTCTGTGGTGTACCATTGTGCTTACATTACATTTAAGGTGCCAGGATGATACACACATCAATACATAACAGTGCACATATACCCCCAGTGCTCTGTGTTCCTGCACACACTTTAGAATTGTACTCTTTCATTTATAGTGCCTCTCCTCATTCTTCCTACCAAAACCTAGCACTTTTCTGCATTCTTGTGTCTCACCGAGCAAGATTTCCAATTGGTGCTAGGGTAGGGCTAGTCATTAGCAGTGGATTGTCACTATCCAATTGGCAGAGCGAGAGAGAGGGGATTTTAATATCATTCTGCTCTGGACAAACGCAAGGCACTGAGGCGAAAGGATGGATTTGCTAACTCAGTATTCTAACTAGTGCCTCTCCCCTCTCCCAAATACGTAAAGATCAGCAAATAGAACAAGGTTTGGACTGCAGTACTTTTTAATAAGAGGTTGGGCTTTACCTCTTTAATTATTTTTGATTGATTTTAAGTATTTTTCACAAAAAGAACATTTCAGGTGAATTTCTCACAGTGTTATGTCAGAAGGTGATGTGCCACAAAGTTAGAATACTGCGAGACACATGGTGCTGCTTAATAAAGGCAAAATAGTTAAAGGAGTAATGGCCAAAGATATAGTGGAAAATGTCACCTCTGTTTGTAATATTTTGTAATCTAGTTTTGATCAGGTGGATTTAATACACTGGTTCTCTTTTAATTGTAGTGCAGAGGCCATCAGGCAGGTTGATTTGTACTTGCCACACATACAAATATGTTTAGAATTATGAATGAATCTATGAGAGAACCATGTGCATCAATTGATAATGAACAAATGGCCATTCAAACTTTTAAAAATATGGCTAAACTTGTAGATAAGCAGCGCCAACAAAGTTAGGAAACATTAACATGTAGAATGGATTGTATTTTGCAGGCAAGGGTGCTGACAGTGTTACCCTGAACCACCCATCAGCTGCAATTTCTGTTGGTCTTGCTTATACTTGCCAGACCTTTTATTAGATTGCATTTGATGCACTTCCCATCATTCTTACTCACAATTGGCCCAATTTTGACCGTGACTTGCTTCAATTTTTTTGGAGCAAGTTGGTTTTTCTGGCGTACGTTGAAAAACGCCATTTTCCCCAATAAATTTGCTCCAGAGTAACTTAGTTTGGTACGATTTTCTTTAGTTCAGTTTTTTTTTCCAAAAGGGTGCGTTCCCAGACACTTACGCCAGTTTTGGCCATTTATGCCACTTTGGCCAGCTAAAACTTACTCCAAATCCACTTAGGTCAGCGTATATGGGCAGCTCTGAAAAACATTGCGGGCAATGAAGAAAGCAGCGTATATTAATACATCGGCGGACATTAGGGCAGGGATAGGGGAGGGAAGGGAACCGGAGAGGACCTGAAACTAAACAACCAAGCACCAATCATTGTAAGGAAAAGCTCAAACCATTAAAATACTAATAGAAATCAAGTAAATCCTACCTTAATCTTTAAAGTTGGCCCAGGAAGGCAGCGGGCCGGCCTGTGCGTGAGGCCATTCGGCCTGGGATAGGGGAAGCAAGACGCGCACCGGGAGTCCAGTCGTCCAGGGATAGGGGAGGCTGCAAATGAATGGGGGAGGTGCGGAAGCAGAGCGACTGGACGCGGCATCGGTGGGGGGGGAGGAGAGAGGGAGCGAGAGATGCTGGCCTCGATATCAATGGGGAGACTGGGGGAGGGGTGGGGTGGGGAGAGGAGGGAGGCAGGTCACAAGACCCGGGGGGGTGGCGGGGGGGGGGGGGGGAGGTCACAAGAGTTTCGGCGCTACTGAGCATGCGCGCACATCGGACCCGACACCACTGCGCATGTGCACAGCTGCCGGCAGTGGTCTCGGCGCTGGGCTGTTGCCCCCCCCCCCCCGCTGCACTATGTACGCCGCGCTAGAACATGGGAGACTCAGCAGAGCGGGCAGGATGGGGCCACTTTTTTTCGGCGCCGTTTCCAGCGCGCAAAGTCGCCGCATTTAGGGGAAGTGCACTGAAAAAAGGGGTTGGGGAAAATTGGGCCCACATTCTCTTGAAAAGAGAAGGCAGAGGGGTGACTTAATAGAGGTCCTTAAAATTATGGAAGGTTTTGATAGAGTGGATACAGAGAGAGTGTTTCCACTTGTGGGGAAGAGCATAACTAGAGGCCATCAATATAAGATCGTCACCAAGAAATCCAATAGGGAATTCAGAAGAAACCTCTTTACCCAGAGAGTGGTGAGAATGTTGAACTCACTGCCACAGGGAGTGGTTGAAATGAATAGTATCGATGCATTTAAGGGGAGGCTAGACAAGCATATGAGGGAGAAGGGAATAGAGGGTTATGCTGATAGAGTTAGATGAGGAAAGACGGGAGGAGGCTCGAGTGGAGCATAAACGCCGGCATGGACTGGTTGGGCCGAATGACCTGTTTCTGTGCCGTATATCCGATGTAATTATCATCTGCACATATAATCAAGGCTGTCCACTAACAGTGTTCAAATATGAGTTGTATAAAATGAAGTGCTTTGACCAACACTCGGTGGAATGCCGCACTGGTCCATGTCAACATGGATTGCGTTCAAGAGCCGCAATTAATTTCGTTTTTGTCTTGGGAGGATATGCTTGTCAAAACTGTGGCTCAGTGCATTAATAGTTAGAATTGGCTCTTTATCTACCATTACTTAAATGGGTTCATCTATATTCATCAAACTGAGTCAAATTATGTACTCCATTTACCAGCCGGTGTCACATAGCCCTTTTATTTTATACTTCGACTGCCAAAGATTTAATAATAGCATTTTCTTGATTCAAATAGCCATTGTTTCTTTGACTTGAGTTGGTTCCCATCCCAGTTTCCCTTTTGGAAATCCTATCCAGCTCCTACATCCACATTTTTTTGAATAAAGGCTCTGGACAGAAATGGCCTCACCAGAAACGGTTTTGAGGATCAGTTTCGAGCTGCGTAGCGCAGTATGGAACATTTCCCCAATTTCCCCCTTCACTGTCATGGTCAGCTTTGATTGGGAAGGCAGGACTAAACCATCGCTGGTCACTTCCTTGACCTGTCTGCAAGGAGGCATCCTTAAGCTGTCGGAGATGAACTCTCGCCACACTCCTCTCTTCTCCTTTTCCGGACCGTATCCCTTACGTCACTCCGGTGCCCCAGTGAACTCTGGTGAACTGTACACTCGTGAGGCTTCCTGAGTTATGTGTCCATTGAGGTACTTTGACTGTGCATGTCAGAGAACACGTTGCTTTTCGATGACTTTATTCCATTCCTTTTGGGGCAAATTTGATGTAATCGTTTAATTTTTTTACAGCAAGTAAATATTGCGAATCTGTACTCAAAAGTTCTTTGTATTGTTCCATTAAACTTGTCTACTTTTGCCATAAACTTAACAAAGAGTTGTGTTAAGTTGATACAGAGGACTCCTCAACTTTCAAAAAGCACTCCTGATATAACTTTTAGCATGGTCGAATGACTCTGAGTATTAACATCAAGGAATCATAGAATCATATAGCACTGAAGGAGGCCATTCGGCCCATCATGCCTGTGCCAGCTCTTTGGTGGAGCGATATAGTTAGTTCCTCTCCCCTGCTCTTTTGCCATTGCCCTGTTAATTTTTTTCCTCATGTATTAATCCAATTCCCTTTTGAAAGTTACTATTGAATTTTCTTCCACCGCCCTTTCAGGCAGCGTGTTCCAGATCACTATGTAAAAACTAAATCCTCATCTCACCTCTGGTTCTTTTGACAATCACCTAAAATCTGTGTTCTCTGGTTAGTGACCCTTCTGCCACTGGGAACAGTGTCTCCTTATTTACTCTATCAAAACCATTCATGATTTTGAATACCTCTATCAAATCTTCTCTTAGCTTTCTCTGCTCTGAGGAGAACAACCCCGGCATCTCCAGTCTATCCATGTAACTGAAGTCCCTCATCCCTTGTACCATTCGAGTAAATATCTTCTGCACCCTCTCCAAGGCATTGACAACCTTCCTAAAGCGTGGTGCCCAGAATTCAACTCAATACTCCAGCTGAGGCCTAACAAGTCTTTTATAAAGGTTTATGATATGTCCTTACTATACAGTATAAATGCACACGAGGCCCATACTTGAGAGAAAGTCACTCTGTGACCAGTTACCTTTATTACCAAGAGCTCAAGAGGCAGACAGTGGGTGGAGCTTCCCCTTTTATACCAGAAAAGGCCAGGTTAGGAGTGTCTCCCACAAGTTCGCCCCCTGTGGTCAGTGTTCTCAAGGTGTACAACTTAGGTCAGCTTATACATGGGTTACAATGATAGTTGAATACATAACATCACCTCCCCCCCCAAAGTCTTATTGGGATCACAGGTTAAGTCTCTCTGGTGGTTTACGCTCCCTTGTAGAGCGCCTGAGTTGGGGCTCTGGTTGTTGGGCGCTGGCCTGAGTGTCTGCTGTTTGCGGTGCCTCAGGCCTGTCCGAACTGCCCACAGTGACTGGGCTCTCCTCCACTTGGTTCCGGTGTTCGGTCACCTGTGGTGGAGTAAACTCTACGTCGTGTTCGTCCTCTGCTTCTTCTATGGGGTTGCTGAACCTCCTTTTAGTTTGATCCACATGTTTGCGGCAGATTTGTCCGTTGGTAAGTTTAACTGCCAAAACCCTATTCCCCTCTTTGGCAATCACAGTGCCTGCGAGCCATTTGGGCCCTGCAGCGTAATTAAGGACAAAAACAGGGTCATTGACATCAATACATTGCGCCCTTGCATTCCTGTCATGGTAGTCACATTGTGACTGATGCCTGCTCTCGACAATTTCTTTCATAGTAGGGTGTATAAGGGATAACCTGGTTTTGAGCGTCCTTTTCATTAGCAGCTCTGCGGGTGGAACCCCTGTGAGCGAGTGTGGTCGGGATCTATTGGCCAACAGGAGGCGTGATAAGCAGCTTTGTAGGGAACCCCCTTGGATTCTGAGCATCCCCTGTTTGATTATCTGCACTGCTCGTTCCGCCTGGCCGTTTGAGGCCGGCTTGAACGGTGCCGTTCTGACGTGGTTGATTCCATTGCCTGCCATGAAGTCCTGGAATTCAGTGCTTGTGAAGCACGGGCCATTGTCGCTGACCAAGACGTCCGGTAGACCGTGGGCGGCAAACATTGCCCGTAGACTTCCTACCGTGGCAGAAGGCGTGCTTGAATTTAAAATGGCACACTCAATCCATTTGGAGTAGGCGTCTACTACAACCAAAACCATTTTTCCCATGAAAGGACCTACGTAGTCCACATGAATGTATGACCATGGCTTGGCGGGGCAGGACCAGGGGCTAAGGGAGGCTTCCCTGGATGTGTTGCCCAGCTGAGCACATGTGTTGAACCTGCGAACACAAAGTTCCAGGTCTGCATCTATCCCTGGCCACCAAACGTGTGACCTGGCAATTGCCTGCATCATGACAATGCCCGGGTGCTCATTGTGAAGTTCTCTGATAAACACCTCTCTGCCCTTCTGGGGCATGACTACTCGGTTTCCCCACAGTAAGCAATCGGCCTGAATCGAGAGTTCATCCTTGCGCCTATGAAATGGTTTAAACTCCTCAGGGCATGCCACGTACATGGCTGCCCAGTCCCCATTCAGGACACATTTCTTAACTAAAGACAGTAGCAGGTCTTTATTTGTCCAGACTTTAATCTGACGGGCTGTCACAGGTGAGCCTTCGTTTTCGAAAGCTTCAACAGCCATGACCATCTCAGCATCATGCTCAGCTGCCCCCTCAGTGTTGGCTAGTGGTAGCCTGCTGAGTGCATCGGCACAGTTTTCAGTGTCCGGTCTGTGCTGAATTGTGTAGTCATAGGCGGCTAACGTGAGTGCCCACCTCTGTATGCGGGCCGATGCATTCACATTTATGGCCTTGTTGTCAGCCAAAAGGGACGTTAGGGGTTTGTGATCTGTCTCTAGCTCAAATTTCCTGCTAAACAGGTACTGGGGCTTCGATGACGGCAGTCCTGTCGAACGGGTCAAAAGGACAAGGCAGCTCGCAGGCGTTTGCGGACAGGCTGTGGGTGGTATACCACACAGCCTGTGGGGAGCTCCTCGACCAGGCGAATATTTCCGCGGTACAGACTGGCCGCTGGCTGAGGATGCTGGTGGCAAACTGCTTGTCCCGGCTCAAGGCCAGGGCAGAACTGTGGTTCGATTCCCGGGACCCCAACCTCACCGAGGAAGCAGTGGTCAGGCAACTGGCACTGGTCCAACGGAATGGAGGAGGAGAGGAGGAGAAAACCTCCAAAGGTCGGGTAAATGAAGTAAAACCCAACTCGATTCCCAAAAGGGAATAGCACCAGGAGGGTGGCCGCTCGATTGATAAGGAGGGAGTGTGCTACGGGTGCGGGAAAGCTGGGCATTTTAAAAGGGATTGCAGGAGTCCAGTAAAGAGATATGGGGGGAGAAGTTCTTTAGGAGCCGCCCAGAGTGGGGGAAGTGGAGCGAGCTCCTCACCATCCCTTGATGAGATAGTAGCTGCAGTGAGGACAGCGCTGGAGGGGACTGGGAAGGTAGCCACGGCAACAGGCAGGGAAGCACCAGCAATCCTGCCAGTACAGAGGCCGTGACTAGCCCAGACCCAGCCTGCATACCTGTGTCCACTAGAATACAACCCCTGGGGACGACCCTGGGTCAAGATGGAGGTTGAGGGTGTATTGGGTACTTACCTTTTGGACACTGGTGCTTCCAGCACGATAGTCCATTCGGAGGACCCCGCAACCTCACCTCTATCAAACGGGGTGCCGTATCAACTAGTTGGGTTCACAGGTAATGAGAAGGCTGGGTTTTTCTCAGTCCCGCTCGCAGTTCGTTTAGGAGCACTCCAAACACAATGGAAGTGCGTCCTGATGAACTGGGAGCAGGTGGGAAAAGGGATCTTGGGGGCTGATTTCATCATCGCTCGCCAGATCCTAATAGACTTGAGGAATCACTGTCTATGGGGCACAGTGGGCACGGGAGCAGAGGGAGAAGTCATGGTTATTGATAAGAAACAGGGAAAAGGGACTCTGTGTACAATGAAGCCAAAAGGGGGGTTACAACCTGGAGGTTCTGGTCGGTAAACCCCGGCCGAGTACCGGGCCTATGTGAAAGCAAATCTTGCAGCATTTGCCACCCATAAACATGATTGTGGGAGAGTCACAGGAGTGGAGGTTAGAATAGATGGGGATCCTATTTCCCGCCCGCAAAAGCTGTATGGCTTTCCCCGAGAGGCAGAAGCAGACTTGGAGACAGCTTTAAGCTCGCTTGTCGAGCAGGGTGTTTTGAGACCCATAGCTACCCATGTCAACTCCCCGCTTTGGCCGGTTAGGAAACCGGACAATTCTTGGAGGGCTACGGTGGATTATAGGGTGCTCAATAAAAACATCCCAGCTTGTGCCCCCACAGTAGTGGCGGTTGCGGATCTGATAGGGGAAATCCCTGCATCCGCAACCACGTTCACAGTGTTGGACATATCCAACGGGTTCTGGTCTATCCCTGTACGGAGGGAAGACCAGTACAAGTTTGCCTTCACCTTCCAGGAACAGCAGTATACATGGAGCTGCCTCCCACAGGGCTTTCATAATAGTCCCAGCATCTTTCACCAATGCATGGCGAACTGCTTAAAAGGCTTCAGCCAACCACACCAGCTGGTCCAGTGTGTGGACGACCTGTTGTTGTTCACAGACAGCAGTGAGGAACACGGTCCACTGCTGGCCGAACTGCTGGTCTTACTGAAGGAAGGGGGTTTTAAAGTTAACCCCAGAAAGCCCAGATAGGTCTAGGAGAAGTAAAATTCCTGGGCCTGACGATAAGGGCAGGAGAAAGGGCCATTGATGAGGCTAGAAGAAAGGCAGTGCAGGAACTCCCTGTCCCTAGGGATGTGTCGGGGGTAAGGTCTTTCCTGGGAATCACTGGCTACTGTAGGGACTTCATCGAGGACTATGCAGCCACTGCCGCCCCTCTGCTCAGACTCCTACATAAGGGGGTCGAGTGGGAATGGGATGAGGGCTGTGAGGCAGCATTTGTCCGTCTTAAGAGAGACCTGCAGGTAGCACCAGCCCTAGGGGCAATTGATGGGGGGGAGGAATTCTTCCTGGAGGTGGCAGCCAGTGGTGACAGCTTAAGTGCAGTGTTGCTCCAGGAGCGAAACGGTCAGCTGAGACCAGTGGTCTACTCCTCCAGGGTCCTCACGGAGGTAGAAAAGGGATACTCCAATTGTGAGAGGCACTTGCTTGCCAGCCACTGGGCAGTAAAGAGAGCTCAGATCTTTACCGGAATATCCCCCATTACACTCCTCACCCATCATACCCCGACGCAGATGCTGTTGGACGGGAGGATTAAGGACGGGACAGTGAGCAGTGCTAGAATCACTCGCTGGACCCTCCTCCTCTCCCAAATAACTTTAAAGGTCAAGGGCCTCTGCGAGCCCAGGCTCGCAGCAAATTTAATCTAACCAGGGCAGCCGCATAGATGCTCTGTGGAGGGGGTATGGGACTTCAACTTTGGATTTCGGGCAGGGATACACCCCACAGGCCGCGAGATCTACGTTGATGGCTCCAGTTCAGTGTCCGCGGGTACAAGACTCACGGGCTGTGGAGTTTGGGATCCCAAGGCAGGAATTGCCTTGGCTCTTAAACTCCCATGCACCCTGAGTGCCCAGCAGACGGAACTCTCGGCGGTGATGTATGTGGTCACACACCCCGAGGAATTCCCGACCCCATACACGGTTTGCTCGGACAGCATGTTCACTTGCAATTGGTGTACAGAGTATCTGGCGATTTGGTCACGCCGGGGGTACACCTCTGCGGATGGGAAGCCCCTTGTGACCAAACCCCTGCTAGAAAAGATCGTGGCTGCAGTGGGAGAAACCGGGGATGTATATATCCATGAGGTAAAGGCCCACTCCAAAACTGAGCCACGGGGGGAAGGTAACCAGCAGGCAGACCTGCTGGCAAGGGAAGGTGCTCGTACAGGTTGCCCATGGGACCCATACGAGGCAGGCAGGATAGCAGCAGCAAGAAGCAAGCCAGGGACACAAGGGAGCGTAGGGGCAGCTGTGGCCCCGGACCTTAAAGTAGTCCAGATGCAGGATCCAGTCCTGAAGGCTGCCTTGGCTGCTATCATAAAGGGGGAAAAGGCGGAGGGCCCATACAGTGCTGTAGATATTGCTGTGCGGGAAGGCATGTTGTTTAAAGGGGACAAATGGGTAGTGCCGCCACAACACCGGAGGGAATTCCTTCAGCTGGCCCATGAGGGTCCAGGTGCGGGACACCCTGGGCCGGAATCTACCTGGCAACGGGTAGAAAAGGCAGGGTGGTGGCCAGGCCTCCGGGAAGATGTCCGCGACTTCTGTGCAGGCTGTCTGGTTTGCGCTGCAAACAATCCAGACCCTCAGAAAAGGAAGGTGTCTATGGGACATGTCAAGCGGGTAGAGGGACCATGGCAGTCAATCCAGATCGACTACATCGGACCCCTACCGGCCGCCCAGGGAGGTTATAAATACTGCCTCATCCTGGTGGATGTGTTTTCCAAGCGGGTGGAAGCCTTCCCCTGCCGAACAGCTACCGCGGTGGGGACTGCAAAAATCCTGGTGAGGGAGGTGTTCTCTCGGTGGGGTCTACCTCAAATCGTGGAGTCCGACCTGGGAAGCCACTTCACCGGCCAGGTGATGCAGGCCACCCTAAAGGTGCTGGGGATAAGAGCCAAATGGCATGTCGCCTACAACCCTCAGTCCTCAGGCCCTGTAGAACGCCTGAACCGGACCCTAAAGGAAAGGCTGCCCAAGGAGACGGGAGACTCACCGAACAAGTGGGTGGAGGTCTTACCGTTGGTCCTCATGGGAATCCGGGCCAGTCAGTCAAAGAGCACAGGGTACTCACCCCATGATGACTGGCCGGATCATGAGAACCCCAGTGCATGTGTTGGCGCCGGTTCTCACCGAAGGGCAGCTCCGAGAGGTGAACCGGGACCGGTTTGTCAGGAACCTGTTTGAACAGCTTCAACAGATTCACTGGCAGGCGGCCAACAACATGGGTAAACAGCACCGTGCCAATCGGCTGCTGCTGGAACCCCGCAGTCACCATGATTGGGAGGTGGGCGACCAGGTGATGGTGAGAAGCTTCGCCCGGGTCGGGGTATTTGAACCACTGTATATGGGACCATACAGCATCGTCGACAAGGCTAGCCCAATGGTCTATGTGGTTCGACTGCCTCGCCGGGTGAAGTGGTATCACATTAATCAGTGTCAATTGTTTGACCCCAAAAGAGGTAAAAAACAGAGGGGACGAGCAAGGGAAGGGAATCAGGCACTGGGGGAAGAACAGGCCCCGGTGGATTTGGAGGCTCCGGTGGAGGCAGCGGACCCCGAAGCTCTACAGCCGGGGCTGGTTCACTGCTCCTGTAAGGCTATCCCACCACTGGGTAGAGGTTCCCAGCCCACTAACAGAAGTAGGGAGAAAGGCTCTACCATTAGCAAGGTCCAAGAGGAAGCTGAACCTCCCATGGTGGATCAGCTGGGGCTAGCCCAAGAGGTGGAGGAGATGGCATTGCAGCCCATAACGTGGGACTCTGCACCGACAGTAAGGAGGAGTAACAGAGTGCCACAGCCCAGGGCGCCGTGGTCCCCTGTTTACTTAGCTCCCCGCCCCAGACCGAGAAGGCGAAAGACAACAGGGAGGGTGCTCTGTTGCGCTAGCAAGGGTCTCCCACCGATTATCCGGGGCTCGGGAGGGCCTTGGAGGGCAGCACCAGACCCATTAAGGGGGACGATACGAGCCCCTCAGCGGAGGGCATCCTGGTCCCCAGGGTACGGTCAGCCGAGTGGGCGACGACGCCGTACAGTGACAGGATATAGTCTGGCCACCCGGGGACGGGTGGCGGTGTATATATTTTCCCTTCCTGTTTTGTTACTTTGTGTTGTGTGTATATGTCTTTAGAAAGACAGTGACGGTTGGGTACAGCATTTTTGTGTTTGGAACATGTTACACGGGCCGAGCCTGGAGAGGTCTCTCAAGGCAAGGCCATGTTCTTCTTGCCTTTCAGATGTCAACACCTCCCTACTGGACGTTAGTGATGCTGGTATCGCTAAGGATCTGCACCGGGCACCGAGGGGACACCGAGGACTCCCTGGTTTTCGGATGCTCCGGGGGCAGAGCGCCGACAGTGACCACAGGAGAAGGGACTCCGGCGGCGGATGGCCGGGTCACCTACACCCACGAGGGGAGATGGCCTGGGTGGTTGGGATCGAACTCCACCAAGTACTCCAACCATAAGGACTTTACCTACGGAGTGGCCTCCATCCCCTGCCCGGAGATCACTGTGGCCACTTCCAGAGTGAGAGTGACAGAAGGCAGGAAGGTAAGCCTAATATGCCAAGGGGACATACCTCTGGGATGGTGGTGATGGTTCAGAAAGCTCAAAAGGGATGTGGGAGACTGACACTCGGACTGGGAATGTCTGGATAATGATACCTACCGAACCATCATGGGGTCATCTGGCGGGGTCACGGTGTGTTGGGAGAAATGGTGGGCGTACGACCAAGGAATTTATTTGTGTATGTGGGGATTCACTCGCGTGTGTTCAGAGGGGGTCTCCATTGCTTTCTATGGGTGTGGTGGTCAGGATGCCCGTGATGGGGGTGTCCCCATGACCAGCACCCCTGTACCGAGTGGAGAATGTGGGAGTCATTCGTGGAGGGGTGCATGTTCGATTCCAAGAGGTCCCACCTTATGTCACAATGTGGGAGCACACTGAGACAGGTACAGAGCTCTCGGGTTGTCGGAGCAGGGGAGCACAGGTAATCTGTGCCCCCAGCACATGAACGCCTTTGCAAGGCCACAATGCGGGTTCAGCACTGCTGGGGCAGAGCCTATCAATTGCAAAATGGAGGTAATGGCCCCTAACCACATGCCTCCACAGGTAGCATATGTAGGCGGTGGGACATATTGTGTCACCACAAGTGCCCAACGGTATGAACACGGACTGGGAAGGTGGTGTCCAATACCGTACAGCAGCTTTTGCTTTAAACCCAGGGCAGAGGTCCAAGTGGCACACACCAGAATCACACCCATCCCTGAACCTTCCACGATTCACCTCACGGTACAAAACAACCTCAGCCACCTACAACAATATGTCGCCCATTTTGGCTATCCCATTGCCCCACTACCTGAGAAACTTACAGCCCTCCTCCAGGCAGTGGATTTGTCTCAAAAATATTTTTACACCACGGAACAGAAAACTGAAATTCTAGCAGGGGAGATTGCTCAGATTAAGCCCCCAGCATGGTGGGATTTGGGAATACGGGCAGACACACCTGCATGGATCCGGGTGGGATCGCATGCCTTAGTAATCGGCCAACTCCTGATTGTAGCTTATCTGCTAGTTACAAGCTGTAAGCTCAGGAGAAAAAGAAAAAGAAAGCAGTTCCTCGGGCTACTACACAGACAGGAGAGCCGTTGCTAAACACTCAAGGCGTGTAAACAAAGCTTGACCGCGACACTTAGGCGGTTTTGTTATTCCCAGGGATGACTGCGTTTTCATACATGGCCCCTGGGGAGTTTGCAGGGCAGGTTTCTTTGTTTTACGGTTAAGACTGAGATGAGACTCAATGCACAATTGCTGCTGTAACCTTAAGTACATATATGTTTATTGCTGTCGTATATTGTAACCGGTTGTATTCTGTGTTTTGTACCGCGTTAAAAGGAATTACGATATATATCGACGGGATCAGTTTAGAGTTAAACTGGGGAAAGTTGGGCAATTTGGGAGACCTAGAGTTTTCTCAGCACCCTGAACTTTGACACACTCGAGTGGTGTCTGACCGTGTCAGATGGGGGATTATGTAGGGGAGGACGAAAACCCCCTCATTTTACCCAGAAGGAAAAGGGCTGTGGGATCAGTCTGTGCTGTGAATTGAAACTGATACAGTTTGACCGTGGCAGAGCAGTGATTGGACGGGGGAGGACACTGGAGGGGCAATGGTGAGACAGAGTCAGCCCGAAGCATGGGGCTTTCAAGCCAATGGGAGAGCACTTGCTCGAAAACTGTGGGACTGACTCACAGCCATTATCGGACTATTGTCTTTCCCATGTTTACACTATGGAAGGAAATTATGCAGATCTTCAGAAAACTAGGGAACCCAAAACAAACCAAAGACCTACACAATGGCTACAGGAGGCCAACCCAATTAACACCTACTCAAACCTTGAGTAGGTTAGAAAAACTGAATTGAAGGAAAATTATGCAGACCTTTAGAAACCAGGGAACCCAAAACAACCCAAGGGCCTACACAATGGCTACAGGAGGCCAACGCAATCAACACCCCACTCAAACCTCGAGTAGGTTAACATCAGTGGAAAAAACCCCAATAATCTAAAACTGCTGCATTTTTCAAAATCACAAAGCCCACCAATGGAAAGAATCGATTTCAGCAGGAGAGGCGGACTGGATAATCTGGCTATAAAAAGGGGTTTCTGACGTAGTGTGGGTGGTTCCCTGCCCTCGTCATCCAACAACCAGCAAGACTCTCGACACTGAAGGAAAACCAGTGTCCGAAGACACCGAAGATAGAAGAAACAAACCACTAGACTGCAGAAGGCACAGTAGTGAGTATAACCTCTGGTCCCCAGAACTCCCAACTCAGTTAGGCCAGGAAAGGTGGGAGGTTGGGCATTGTACTGCTAAACTTGTGTAAAGATTTTCGTTGTGTCCGTTTAGTGGGATTTAGGGGGATTGTTTTGTTGGTGTATTGCTGTTTGTTGAGATACACCTTGTCAAATAAATTGGAAGCATAAGTTCCTCTTGGAATCACCTTGTCTCAGTTCTATTGTATTTCATCTCCTGATCGTGAGTCTTATGTCAGAACAGTGTAAGGGAAGCTAGGAGCGCCACGAAAACACTCAACTGTGTGTCACAGGCTCGGGAAGAAGGGGTTAGGAGTGTTTAACACTCATAGGTGCCTCACAGGCTAGGCATAAGCTGTGGGGACGCACGAGTCTCAAAACCCCCTTCATAAGCTGTGGACACAGTCTCTCCAGGGGTGCTCTTGCAGCACTCAGGGTACCTCACAGGCCAGGCATAAGCTGTGAGGGCAGAAGCCCAGAGAGAGACACCCAAGGCACAACAACACTCCCTGAAAACCCCTTACAGGCCACATGGCTTACTCCTGCTCCTAATTCTTATGTTCTTATCAAAAGGGTAATGTCTCAAATCTTGACGATGCACTTTCTATCTTAGAACATGCACATCCCTTGCTCTCAATATTGTTACATTATTGAGATTATAGATTCACATCCTCGTAGGCTTTTTGCATCACCTGCTGACCTCTTATAATCATATGGAACAATTTATACAATTTAAGGTATAGATTTTATTAATTTTTTTAATTGTAACTCAACGTTTAAAAGAATATGACATTGTAGTTTGATTTTTGGTTTAGAAATCCTGCAGTGATTTAATAAAAGATGCACTTCATCAAACTAAACTAACAACCCAAGTGTTTGCTGATTTATTCCCCATACCCCGCCCCCTTAAGCCTGAAAACTTCCCTTGTTAATCTAAATAAGAAGGCTGTAAATCACATCCTCCGCAGAATGAAAGGGTGCATTGACAGATTTCTTCAATTGTCTTCGCATTTTTTCTGGTGGACTGTTGAAGTGAAATACTGAGAGCATTTGCAGTCCTGACCCCTATCAGCTTTCAACAATGCATCTGTTTCTGAGGTCCCGCCATGAGTTATACAGAACCTTGAGCTGGAAGGGAGCATTCAATTAAACGCAAAACCGTCCTGAGTTTTTCGGATGAGGCGTTAAAACCGAGGCCCCGTCTGCTCTCTCAGGTGGGTGTAAAAGATCTCACAGCACTATTTCAAAGAGGAGCAGGGGAGTTATCCCCAGTGTCCTGGGGCCAATATTTATCTTTCAACCAACATCACAAAAACAGATTATTTGGCCATTATCACATTGCTGTTTGTGGGAGCTTGCTGTGCACAAATTGGCTGCTGCATTTCCTACATCACACCAGTGACTACACTTCAAAAAGTACTTCATTGAAAGAAAGAAATAAAGAAAGAGAAAAAGAAGAAAAGAAAGAAAGAATGAAAAAGAAAGAAAGAAAGAAAGACTTACATTTATATAGCGCTGTTCACGACCACCGCTTTACAGTCAATGAAGTACTTTGGGAGATCTGTAGTGTCACGAAAGACACTATAGAAATGAAAGTCTTTCATTAAGTCAGTGTAGTTTGCCTTTTTTCCAAGTAGTTTACCCTCACCTCATTACCCTAAAAGAATACTGTAAATACAAGTGGTTTGAATAAAGAAGGTTTTTTTTAACATATAAAATAATTTATGTGGATCAAAGTGCGTGATGTCAGGAATGAAGGCAGGATCAGAGCTCCCCCTAGTCCCAGCTCCAGGTGCCCCCAGTGTACGGTACAGGAGGCAGAGTACAGCGTCCTTCAGCAGTGCAACTGGGGCCCACAAAGTCGCGCTTCAGGCTGGTGTCATGGCCCAGAGCAAATGAGATTGTACCATCGTGAGATTGTCCTTCCCAGAAAGGTGCAAATGTTTGTTTTTCACCAAGTTCTTGAGCGGCATCTGCCGACTCCTCTTCCCCCAAGCGGCTGCTCACCGATACACTTTCCTGGCACCCCACGTGGTGGATGGACCAGCTTCACCGAAGGTGGTGCAGGCACCCTACCTACACGGTGCAAACTGGGCGAAATAAGGCAAGGTCAGGAACTTTATTCTCAGCCCATTGTTATGGTGATGGAGTGTTGAAACCCTCATCCATGCCTTTGTTAGCTTTGTTACTATTCCAACGCTCTCCTGGCTGGCCTCCCATCTTCCCCCCTCCGTAAACTTGAGGTCATCCAAAACTCGGCAGCCCGTGTCCTAACTCGCACCAAGTCCCATTTACCTAATCCCCCCTGTGTTCACTGACCTACATTGGCTTCCGGTTAAGCAACGCCTCGATTTCAAAATCTGGGTGCTTATTTTCAAATCCCTCCATGGCCTCGCCCCTCCCTATCTTTATAACGATCTCCAGCCTCACAACCTCCCGAGATGTCTGCGTTCCTCCAATACTGCCCTCTTGAGCATCCCTGATTATAATCGCTCAACCATCGGTGGCCGTGCCTTCAGCTGCCTGGGCCCCAAGCTCTGGAACTCCCTCCCTAAACCTCTCCACCTCTCCACAACTCTCCTCCTTTAAGACGCTCCTTAAAACCTACCTCTTTGATCAAGCTTTTGGTCATCAGCCCTAATATCTCCTTATGTGGCTCAGTGTCAAATTTTGTTTGATAATGCTCCTCTGAAGAGCCTTGGGACGTTTTGCTACGGTAAAGGCGCTGTATAAATGCAGGTTGTTGTTGTTGGAGTGGGATAGTGGGGGTGAATTTCCATAGGTACTTTCCCCCCCTTATCTGTTGTAACTACAGTGGAAGAGCGGTCTGGAAAAACATCGTATAAGGAAAAACGGGCAAGCAGGAGAACTTCCTTCTCCCCAGTAAAAATTCACTCCCACTGGACATTAAGGATCGCTGACTTTATTATGTGAAGATTTACCACGGGTGATAGGTTGGTATGTGCTTCATGATACAGGGCTGCGCATTAATCAGATCGCATGACTAGGGGTGAATTCAGAGGCAGGTGAGTGAAGTGGAGATGCTGTGCTGATATATCTGGTGAAGTTCAATAGGAGCTGTTTGAAAAATGAAGTCACTCCCTATTGACCTGTAAATCACATGACAAGACCAACAGCAGTGAGTTGACATACTCCACACTGTCTTGGTTCAATACCCGATTGACATTTGAACAATTGCCAAAGAAACACAAAAGCTGAGGGCCTACAGAAGGAATTCAGAATAAGGGGCCGCCCATTTAAAACGGAGATGAGGAGGAATGTCTTCTCTCAGAGGGCCGTGAATCTTTGGAATTCGTAAATACTTCCCGTAGCACCGCGCCCCTACAATGCAAATCTATTTCAAGTTGGCCATTTGGTGCAAACATTGTGGGGTTTGATGGTAACTGAGCGGCGTTTTGTGTCAATGAAATAAAGCTTTGTTCGTTCTGATCTACAATAAACAAAAATAATTTCCACAATTAAAAAAAAAAATGCCTCGAAAATTGGAGGGAGTCAACAAGCTCTCATTAATGAAATGACATCGGACTCAGTTCTGACATTCTGAAACTTTTGGAAATAATGATTCCTTGAGTATCGTTGCATTGAGATGGGTTTTATGTGTCATTCTGGCAGTAAACTTACAATCAAATTAAGGATTATACACATGACTGTTAAAGGCAGACACTTAAATAGGTGGGGATTGTAATGGGAGCAGCCAGACATCTAGATAGGAATAGTGCAATCAAGCAGACGCAACATGGATTCATGAAGGGGAAATCATGTTTAACTAATTTACTGGAATTCTTTGAGGATATAACGAGCATGGTGGATAGAGGTGTACCGATGGATGTGGTGTATTTGGATTTCCAAAAGGCATTCGATAAGGTGTCACACAAAAGGTTACTGCAGAAGATAAAGGTACGCGGAATCAGAGGAAATGTATTAGCATGGATAGAGAATTGGCTAACTAACAGAAAGCAGAGGGTCGGGATAAATGGGTCCTTTTCGGGTTGGAAATCGGTGGTTAGTGGTGTGCCACAGGGATCGGTGCTGGGACCACAACTGTTTACAATATACATAGATGACCTGGAGGAGGTGACAGAGTGTAGTGTAACAAAATTTGCAGATGACACAAAGATTAGTGAGAAAGCAGGTTGTGTAGAGGACACAGAGAGGCTGAAAAGAGATTTAGATAGGTTAAACGAATGGGCTAAGGTTTGGCAAATGGAATACAATGTCGGAAAATGTGAGGTCATCCACCTTGAAAAAAAAAGTAAAAGGGAATATTATTTGAATGGGAAGAAATTACAACATGCTGCGGTGCAGAGGGACCTGGGGGTCCTTGTGCATGAATCCCAAAAAATTAGTTTGCAGGTGCAGCAGGTAATCAGGAAGGCAAATGGAATGTTGGCCTTCATTGCGAGAGGGATGGAGTACAAAAGCAGGGAGGTCCTGCTGCAACTGGACAGGGTATTGGTGAGGCCGCACCTGGAGTACTGCGTGCAGTTTTGGTCACCTTACTTGAGGAAGGATATACTAGCTTTGGAGGGGGTACAGAGACGATTCACTAGGCTGATTCCGGAGATGAGGGGGTTACCTTATGACGCTAGATCGAGTAGGCTGGGTCTTTACTCGTTGAAGTTCAGAAGGATGATGGGTGACCTTATAGAAACATTTAAAATAATGAAAGGGACCGTCAAGATAGGGGCAGAGAGGTTGTTTCCACTGGTCGGGGAGACTAGAACTAGGGGGCACAGCCTCAAAATACGAGGGGGCCAATTTAAAACCGAGTTGAGAAGGAATTTCTTCTCCCAGCGGGTTGTGAATCTGTGGAATTCTCTGCCCAAGGAAGCAGTTGAGGCTAGCTCATTGAATGTATTCAAATCACAGATAGATAGATTTTTAACCAATAAGGGAATTAAGGCTTATGGGTAGCGGGCGGGTAAGTGGAGCTGAGTCCATGGCCAGATCAGCCATAATCTTGTTGAATGGCGGAGCAGGATCGAGGGGCTAGATGGCCTACTCCTGTTCCTAATTCTTATGTTCTTATGTTCTTATGTTCTTATGAGTCCAAATTAATGAGTGGATGTGAAGGGGATGGTCTATTCGATGGCCTGGTTCAGACGAAGGGTCATCGACCTGAAATGTTAACTCTGTTGCTCTCTCCACAGATGCTACCTGACCCGTTGATATTTCCAGCTTTTTCTGTTTTTATTTCCGATTTCTAGCATCCGCAGTATTTTGCTTTTGTATTATTGATCTATTCCACGCCGGACTCCACTCTCTATATCATCAGTGTCCTGCACAGAACCGAGTCATACCATAGAAACATAGAAACATAGAAAATAGATGCAGGAGTAGGCCATTCGGCCCTTCGAGCCTGCACCACCATTCAATAAGATCATGGCTGATCATTCACCTCAGTACCCCTTTCCTGCTTTATCTCCTTAACACTTGATCCCTTTAGCCGTAAGGGCCATATCGAACTCCCTCTTGAATATACAACGAACTGGCATCAACAACTCTCTGCGGTAGGGAATTCCACAGGTTAACAACTCTCTGAGTGAAGAAGTTTCTCCTCATCTCAGTCCCTAAATGGCTTACCCCTTATCCTAAGACTTTGTCCCCTGGTTCTGGACTGCCCCAACATCGGGAACATTCTTCCCGCATCTAACCTGTCCAGTCCCGTCAGAATCTTATATGTTTCTGTGACATCCCCTCTCATACTTCAAAACTCCAGTGAATAAAGGCCCAGTCGATCCAGTCTCTCCTCATATGTCAGTCCTGCCATCCCGGGAATCAGTCTGGTGAACCTTCTCTGCACTCCCTCAATAGCAAGAACGTCCTTCCTCAGATTAGGAGACCAAAACTGAACACAATATTCCAGGTGTGGCCTCACTAAGGCCTTGTACAACTGTAGTAAGATCTCCCTGCTCCTATACTCAAATCCCCTAGCTATGAAGGCCAGCATGCCATTTGCCTTCTTCGCCGCCTACTCATTTAAAATTTATGACAGCATTTATACTGCGGCAGCATTACACTGGTTTCACATTCATAGAATCATAGAATAGTACAGCACAGAAGGAGGCCATTCGGCCCATCGAGTCTGCGCCGGCTCTTTCGAAGAGCAATCCCATCAGCCCCCCTCCCGCACTCTTTCCCCATATCCCAGCAATTTTTTCACTTTCAAGTATTTATCCAATTCCTTTTTGAAAGCGACTATTGAATCTGTATCCACTGCCCTATCAGGCAGTGCATTCCAGATCCCAACCACTTGCTGCGTAAAATAGTTTTGCCTCGTGCTGCCTCTGGTTCTTTGGCCATTCACCTTAAATCTGTGCCCTCTGGTTCCCCACCCTTCAACCATTGGAAACAGTTCCTCTTTATTTACTCTGTCTAAACTCATCATGATTTCAAATACCTCCATCAAATCTCTTGTCCCTCTCTGCTTCAAGGAGAACAACCCCAACTTCTCTAGTCTATCCACACAACTGTAATCCCTCATCTCTGGAGCCATTCTGGTAAATCTCTTCTGCACCCTCTTGGAAGCCTTAACATCCTTCCTCACGTGCGGTGCACAGAATTCATTTCTCATTTCAAACTAGCAGCTTAATTTCCATCTTTAGAAATAAGCTCGATAGTTCTTACTACTGTGGCCCTTACGGCTAAAGGGATCAAGGGGTATGGAGAGAAAGCAGGAAAGGGGTACTGAGGTGAATGATCAGCCATGATCTTATTGAATGATGGTGCAGGCTCGAAGGGCCGAATGGCCTACTCCTGCACCTATTTTATATGTTTCTATGTTTCTAGCCAGTCGATCAATTTGACCACGCCAGCCAAAATATTTGTGGTGCTGCATTATAAATGTATTTGGTTATGTGACGATTATCAGTGTCTAATCCAACCCTTAACTGCTAAAAATGTGACCTGATGCGCATCATGGTTACCAGTAATGGTGACCATGAAACTACCAGATTGTTGTAAAAACCCATCTGATTCACTAATGTCCTTTTAGGGAAATCTGTAGTCCTACACCGGCCTGGCCTATATGTGATTCCAGGCCCATGGCAATATGATTGACTCTTAGCTACCCACTGAAGTGGCCCAACAAGCCACTCAGTTGTACCAAACCGCTATAAAGAAGTATACCACATGGACTGCAGCTGTTCAAGAAGGTGACTCACCACCACCTTCTCAAGGACAATTAGGGAATGAGAAATAAATGGTGACTTTGCCAGCAATGCCCACATCCCATGAACGATTAAAAAAAAACAAGTACTGGGCATATTCTCGAGATCAGTTTACACAGCTCAGGAACTCAGGATGCAAAGAACCATTCTTGTGAATGCAGACACGCACTATTGGTCAAACGAGAAACAGAATCTATTGCCAATGTCAATCACTTCATGCTAAGTCATTATGAAATGGATGAAGTCCATCCTTTTGTACCAAGTTCCAATGAGATCATTAGAGAGTCTGCAAACTCTGTGACCTACTGAGCTTACAGTTTGCCATTCAATTCTGGGTCCTGAGTTTCAATCAACCCAATCTGGTGGGATGAAATCATTTTCTGTACCTACTTGCTGGATGAGTTCTTTGTGAAATGGGTTTGGGCATCTCAACCCAGCTTCTGGTGAGCACAAGCCCATGAAATAAAACGGTATTGTCAGCACTTAAACTACTACACTCACTCAGAGCCAACACAAGACGGCTGATGTGGGAAATAGAAAAAGAAACATACAAGATTAATTAAAGCTTTCAGTAGTTTGTAAGTTGTAATTTATCCTCAAATGTCACCTGCGAAATATGTTGCCCCTCTATCCTGGATTTTTCCGCTGTAAATTGAAAAAAGAAAGCAAAACAAAATAATATGAACCTTGGGCATGAGGCCTATTTCTTGGCCGAAACCAAGGTGTCTTCAGTCTTCATCTAACATGTTCTCTTCCTGACCTGGATGCCGAAAGTAGAAAACTGTTCTATTCTGGCATCACTCACCCTGATCTCGAACATCTCTAAATAAGTCAAGGTAAACAACAGTATCAAGGTCTTGTCCAAGAAGTCTAAAATTCACGTGCTTCGGAGAAGTTGTTTGTTGCTTCTGCCAGATACATTTTACTTGAAAGCTTTTGTTACATGTTTTACGTTTCCTGCGGCCAAAACGATAAAAGAGGGTGCAAACAAAAAGAGTTCAACCCCAACATACAAACATGGACCCTTACAGACTCAGCCTGCTCTCTAAAATGTTCACATTAAATGTCACAGCAATTGTTCAGAATCATGAAAGGGCTGGTGGGGATTCAGTTAATTCCGTTGCTGTCGGAGAATCGAGCGGAATGAGAACAGGGTGAAGGTGACCCGATGCAGAGCAGAAATAAAGGAAGCCATTGCTGCAGTGACCTCGCGTATAAAGACAGTTTCTTCATTCCTGCGTTCAAAAAAAATACACGCAATATGTAAAAATAGTTGTTGTCCAGTTCACAGGAACGGAAACAAAAGAGAGCAAAAAAATGCATGAACTCCTTCATAGACTTGTGTGGTGTTACTGGAGTGTACTCGACAGAATCATAGAATCATAGAAATTTACAGCACGGAAGGAGGCCATTTCGGCCCATTGTGTGCACGCCGGCCGACCAAGAACTATCCAGCTCTTGGTCCATGGCCTTGTAGGTTATGGAGCCTATGCACCTGTGAGTATGCTAACAGGTTTGTAGAGCTGTTGAGTTGGGAGTGGCTTAGCTAGTCACGTGATGTTCACAAGACTCAATAAAACCCCAACCAGTTGGGTTCAGAGGATCCACAATGAGGCATGTGGTCGTGAGCCTGATGGATGAACTGGTAGTGTGTAGTGTGATTGTTAAACCTTTTGCTAATAAACCAACTAGTTCTTAATAGCAATGTGTTGCTATGAATTCTTACGCAAAGAACCCATGAAGCAAATACATTACAGTTACGGCACTTCAAGGGCATATCCAAATACTTTTTAAATGTGATGAGGGTTTCTGCCTCTACCACCCTTTCAGGCCGTGAGTTCCAGACCCCCATCACCCTCTGGGTGAAAAGATTCCCCCTTAAATCCCCTCTAATCCTTCTACTAATTACTTTAAATCTATGCCCCCTGGTTGTTGACCCCTCTGCTAAGGGAAATAGGTCCTTCCTATCTACTCTATTCAGGCCCCTCATCATTTTATTTCCATGCCCCTTTTTCATTGGGAGCTGAGTGAAAGTGGTACACTAACAACAGCTTGCCGTAATAAAGTGCCTTTAATGTCGAAAAACATCCCAAGGAAGTTCACAGAGTGAGAAAGGAATGGATACCAAGCCTTTGTGGCAACGTTAGGAGTAGGCTTATGTTGAAGAGATGAGTCTTGAGAAGGTTTTTAACCGCAGGTGGGGCTGGTTGGAGACTTTTGGGGAGGGTTAGTCACGGTGATAGTCAAAGGTTCTGTGGATTGGAGGGAGGCAGGATGCCAGACTCAGAGTATTGGAGGACATGAAGGAGAATTTAAGACTACAGAGGTCCTCCAGTTCTATATCAACCCTTACATCCTCCAGGGTGCTGCCTCTGGCTTTTTGTGCACCACTAACCTTTCAACCCATCATTGGTGGCAGCCTGCTCAAAACCTCTCTGACTCTCCACCTCCGTCTCTTTTAAGAACTTTCTGAAAACTCATCTCTCCCCCTCACGCTGTCCCTCCTGGCTCAGTGTAGATTCTCCTCTTTGTAGAGCACTGTGGAATATTGTTTATGTTAAAGGCACGTTTTTGAGCATTTTTGATCTTAAAGGCAAGTTGTTGAGCTGTTTAGGCATGGGGATGCAAGCAAGGTGTGTGTTCTCAATGCAATGTCGATTTCTTGCCGATTTCTCATGTTTCTTTCCTAGCCCAACAAAATAGTTTGGGAAAATCAGCCTTAAAAATTGTGGAATTGAAAATATACTTCAAATACTTTTGTATCCTGCAAAAAGTTCTAGGTTTGATATTTGAGGGGTTCATAATTCAGGCTAAGTTGCTCAATCAAATCAGACAATGTTTACCTTTCAAAAAAAAATGTACTGAGGGATGAATAGGCAATAAAATACTGACTTCCCAAAATATTGTTCCTCTCCACGATAAGATCATTAAAGGAATGACCTGTCCCCAATCATGCACCAATTTCTACAGGGCTGGGATGAATGAGACAAGCGTGTCAGAGGTTCAATGGAAACGCTGTTCTCAGGAGTCAAGGGTTGCTGAATAGAGTTCAGATCCTAAGTTCTGTGCATGTGTTTAGCATTCAGTGTACAATGGGTGTATTGTCACGGGTTATCTGGCAGAAAAATTGGAAATTATAGGCCCACAATCTAAATGAAAAAATGATTTGTCTTGATACAAATGTCACCAGCATTTCCTTCCTTCTAAAGTGTTGAAAGTGCAAACCTTGAAATCCATGCTTTCAATATGTGCTTTTTTTCAAAATCTTATGCAACATATTAGAGGTTCAACAAAATTACAGTCTATGTCAACGGCAAAAATGGAATTTATCTAAAGCTTCCGATTAACTATTTGTGCAACATCAGGTTACATTTCAATGTAACACAATTGCACAGAAAAGCTGTGGCCAAATCCAAATGACTTTTGTCTTTTCCTGAATAATGAAGATTAAAGAAGACAACAAGGCTCTTCATTTATGTGTATGAACTGGGTCTTGCTGGCAGATATTCAGGAGTGACTATCCATCCACAGAGAAGATTCAATGGTTCCTACACATGAAATATGAAATCCTCTTTCGAATGCAATCAGTTTGTCTGGTTTGCTCTGAATTAGGTTTGAAACCCGAGATAGCGAGAGCCAGGGTGGAAGATATAACCACGTTCCCTCGTGAGTCTGTGATCCTGACCAGCAGATCCACCATAGATCCAATTCACGTACGGACCGGGGTCAAGCAAGGCTGTGTCATCGCACCAACGCTCTTCTAGATCTTCCTTGCTGCAATGCTCCATCTCACCCTCCATAAGCTCCCCATTGGAGTGGAGCTAATCTACAGAATAAACGGGAAATTGTTCAACCTCCGTCGCCTCCAGGCTAAATCCAAGATCGTTCCATCCTCTGCCACTGATTTACAATATGCAGATAATGCTTGCATTTGTGCACACTCGGAGGTCGAACTCCAAACCATCGGCAACATCTTCACCGAAGTGTACGAGAGCATGGGCCTTACACTAAACATCTGTAAGACAAAAGGTCCTCTATCAACCTGCCCCCACCACGTAGTACTGCCCCCCCGATTATCAAGATCCATGACGAGGCCTTGGACAATGTGGATCACTTTCCATACCTTGGGAGCCTACTGTCAACAAGGGCAGACATCGATGACTAAGTCCAACACCGCCTTCAGTGTTGCCTGAGGAAGAGAGTGTTTGAAGACCAGGATCTCAAACCCCTTACCAAGCTCGTGGTCTACAGAGCAGTAGTGATACCCACCCTCCTATATGCTTCAGAGACATGGACTATAAACAACAGGCACCTCAAAGCACTGGAGAAGTACCACCAGCGCTGCCTTTACAAGATTCTGCAAATCCATTGGCAGGATAGGCGCACCAACGCCAGTGTTCTCAGGCCAACATCCCCAGCATCGAAGCATTGACTGCACGTGATCAGCTCCGATGGACGATTGTCCGCATGCACGATACTAGACTCCCAAAACAAGCGCTCTACTCAGAGCTCTGACTCGGCAAGCGAGTCCTAGGTGGGCAAAGGAAATGCTTCAAGGACACCATCAAAGCCTCCTTGAAAAAGTGCAACATCCCCACCACCACCTGGGAATCCCTGGCCCAAGACTGCTCAAAGTGGAGGAGAAGCATCCCGGGAAGGCGCCGAACACCTCGACTCTCTTCGCCGGGAGCACGCGGAAGCCAAGCGCAAACAGCGGAAGGAGTGGACGACAAACCAGGCACCCCACCCACCTGTCCCTCCAACCACCGTCTGCCCCACCTGTGACAGAGACTGTAGGTCCCGCATTGGACTCATCAATCACCTGAGAGCTCATTTTAGTGTGGAAGCAAGTCACCCTCGACTCCGGGGGACTGCTTAAGAAGAAGAGTTTCCCTCAATACATTAAATTATGTTTTAATTTAGATTTTCCCTTCAGGTATCAGCTGTGACTCAGTGGGATGCACTCTTGCCTCTGAGTTAGAAGGCCATGGGTTCAGTTCCCACTCCAAAGGTTGCTTATAATCCAGGCTGACAGTCCCAATGCAGTGCTGAGGGAGTGCTGCACTGTCGGAGGTGCCGTCTTTCGGATGAGACGTTAAACCGAGGCTCCGTCTGCTCTCTCAGGTGGGTGTAAAAGATGCCATGGCACTATTTCGAAGAAGAACAGGGGAGTTATCCCTGATGTGCTGGCCAATATTTATCCCTCAATCAACATAACAAAAACAGATTATCTGGTTATTATCACTTTGCTGTTTGTGGGAGCTTGCTGTGCGCGTTGGCTGCTGCGTTTCCCACATTACAACAGTGACCACACTCCAAAAGTATTTCACTGGCTGTAAAGTGCTCTGGGACATCCTACGCCAATATATTCTGTCAGTTTATTTCAGAAATCAGTGAGCATGTCTTTCCCTTCACTTTGTTTATGTGTTATACAGAAATTATAAGTCTGGCTTCAACTGCAATCAAAGGGAACTCAGGATTGTTAAATCTATACATTGATGGCCAACAAATATATGCAGGCACATGCTGCAGTAAGCTAACCCCAATACTCGATAAGGCAACTGCTTGACAGAAATAATCAGCTCTGACAGACGATGGTATGATGCCTTTTTAATCTTTATTACAAAGTATTACAAAATATTCACTGCACAGAAACAGGCCATTCGGCACAACCAGTCCATGCCGGCGTTTATGCTCCACTCGAGCCTCCTCCCGTCTTTCTTCATCTAACTCTATCAGCATAACCCTCTATTCCCTTCTCCCTCATATGTTTGTCCAGCCTCCCCTTAAGTGCATCCATGTATTCGCCTCAACCCCTCCCTGTGGCAGCGAGTTCCACATTCTCACCACTCTTTGGGTAAAGAATTTTCTTCTGAATTCCCTATTGGATTTATTAATGAACACTTTATATTGATGGCCTCTAGTTTTTGTCACTCCTGGCAAGTGGGTTCATCTTCTCTACGTCTACCCTATCAACCCCTTTTTATAGTCCTCTTTCAGGTCACCCTTCAATCGGCTCTCTTCTAGAGAAAAGAGCCCCAGCCTATTCAATCTCTCCTGGTAGTTATAACCTCTCAGTTCTGGTATCATTCTAGTAAATCTTTTGCACACTCTCTCCGGTGCCTCTATATCCTTTTTATAATATGGCGAGCAGAGCTGTTCACAGCACTCCAAATGTGGTGGAGCCAAAGTGATTGCAATCATTCTTCAGTTACAGTGCAGTACATTAAAAAAATGTAATGTGCTTACAATGCATAAAGTTAGATTGAGCTAAGGACATAAGAACTTAAGAAATAGGAGCAGGAGTCGGCCATCTGGCCGGGACTGGACAGATTAGATGCAAGAAGAATGTTCCCGATGTTGGGGGAGTCCAGAACCAGGGGTCACCGTCTAATGATATGGGGTAGGCCATTTAGGACCGAGATGAGGAGAAACTTCTTCACTCAGAGAGTTGTTAACCTGTGGAATTCTCTCCCGCAGAGAGTTGTTGATGCCAGTTCGTTAGATATATTCAAGAGAGAATTAGATATGGCCCTTACGGCTAAAGGGATCAAGGGGTATGGAGAGAAAGCAGGAAAGGGGTACTGAGGTGAATGATCAGCCATGATCTTATTGAATGGTGGTGCAGGCTCGAAGGGCCGAATGGCCTACTCCTGCACCTATTTTCTATGTTTCTATGTTTCTCGAGCCTGCTCCACCATTTAATAAGATCATCACTGATCTGATCTTGGCCTCAACTCCACTTCCCTGCCTGTTCCCCATAACCCTTGACTCACTTGTCTTTCAAAAATCTGTCTATCTCCACCTTAAATATATTCAATGACCCAGCCTCCACAGCTCTCTGGGGCAGAGAATTCCAAAGATTCACGACCGTCTGAGAGAAGAAATTCCTCCTCATCTCCGTCTTAAATGGGCGACCCCTTATTCTGAAACTATGCCCCCTAGTTCTCGACTCCCCCATGAGGGGAAACATCCTCTCAGCATCTACCCCGTCAAATCTCCTCAGAATCTTATATGTTTCAATAAGATCACCTCTCAGTCTTCTAAACTCCAATGAGTATAGGCCCAACTTGCTCAACCTTTCTTCATATGTCAACCCCTTCATCTCAGGAATCAACCTCGTGAACCTTCTCTGAACTGCCTCCAATGCAAGCATATCCCTCCTTAAATAAGGAGACCAAAACTGCATGCAGTACTCCAGGTGTGGTCTCACCAATACCCTGTACAGTTGTAGCAGGACTTCTCTGCTTTTATACTCTATCCCCCTTGCAATAAACAGCAACATTCCATTTGCTTTCCTAATTACTTGCTGTACCAGCATGCTAACTTCTTGAGTTTCATGCACAAGGACCCCCAGATCCCGCTGTACCGCAGTATTTTGTAATCTCTCCCCATTTAAATCATAATTTGCTTTTTAATTTTTCCTACGAAAATGGGGAACTTCACATTTTCCCACATTATACTCCATCTACCAAATTTTTGCCCACTCACTTAGCTTGTCTATATCCCTTTGCAGATTCTTTTCGTCCTCCTCTCAACTTCAGCTCAACTATGAAAGGAGTTAATCTTTTAGGGTACAGGAGGTATAGCATTTTGTTAGGCTTAAGTGGCTGAGAGGCAGAATGAAAGGCTATACTGAAACCACAGTGCAGTTTTGGTGCAAAGTGCTTTCGCTCTTCACCGACTCTGCGGTTACATAAGAACATAAGAACATAAGAAATAAGAGCAGGAGTAGGCCATACGGCCCTTCGAGCCTGCTCCATCATTCAATAAGATCATGGCTGATCCGATCATAGACTCAGGTCCACTTCCCTGCCCGCTCCCCATAACCCCTTATTTCCTTATCATTTAAGAAACTGTCTATTTCGGTCTCTTAAATTTATTCTATGTCCCAGCTTCCACAGCTCTCTGAGGCAGTGAATTCCTCAGATTTACAACCCTCTGAGAGAAGAAATTTCTTCTCATCTCAGTTTTAAATGGGTAGTCCCTTATTCTAAGATTGTGTCCCCTAGTTTCAGTCTTCCCTATCAGCGGAAACATCCTCTCTGCATCCACCTTGTCAAGCCCCCTCATAATCTTACATGTTTCGATTAAGATCACTTCTCATTCTTCTGAACTCCAATGAGTAGAGGCCCAACTTCCTCAACCTTTCCTCATAAGTCAACCCCCTCATCTCTGGTCACGTGTAAATTCCATCCACGTCTGGAGTCAGGGCGCAACCTGGATGAAGCAATCTCTCGCTGCTTCACTTCAGACCCCAACACCCGATTACAAATAACTTCGCACTGACACTAAACTGCAAGGGTGAATGTAAGGCCCTCTACAATTGTGTCATTTATTAGCTAAACCCCTTAAATACAATACCACGCACAGAGCAGTGTTGAAAATATACCTTTCAGGAACAATTCTTCAGGATTCCTTCTGCCTCATGGGACTCCCACCACCTAGTCATTGGACCATGATCAGGAGTGGGACCACTGGTTGATTTTCCCTTGCCACGATAACTCTGCCTGGGATCCTCTAAGGGCATAGATCGGGGATTAAACCTGCAACCATCATGGAATTACACAGGATATTCAGCACAGAAACAGGCCATTCAGTCCAGCCAGTCCATGCCGGCGTTTATGCTCCACTCGAGCCTCCTCTCGTCTTTCCTCATCTAAATCTATCAGCATAACCCTCTATTCCCTTCTCCCCCATTGGCTTGTCCAGCCTCCCCTTAAATACATCGATACTATTCGCCTCAACCCCTCCCTGTGGCAGCGAGTTCCACATTCTCACCACTCTCTGGGTAAAGAAGTTCCTTCTAAATTTCCTATTTGCTTTCTTGGTGACTATCTTATATTGATGGTCTCTAGTTTTGCCCTGCCCCAAAAGTGGAAATATTCTCTCTGTATCCACTCTGTCAAAACCTTTCATAATTTTAAAGACCTAATTCTATTAGGTTCCCCCCCGCCACCCCCCCACCCCCAGCCTTCTCTTTTCAAGGTCTGTATTGCTGTAATAGCAACTGGCTATAATAATCAATAAGCTTGACTCCCTTTAATCATCAATAATGCTTTGAAAATGCGTTAAATCAAAATCCATGAGCTTTGATAAATATCTGTTACAGACTGTTTGACTGAATGGGGAATTTGTGACTTTTAAATGCATTCTTTACACATCCACCATTTCCTGTTTGCTGCGTACTTCTATCCAACTTATCCCTCCGAGGGCAGACTGTATACCACGGATGTGGCTGCAACGTGATCCTTCTGTCTGTTATTGCCAATCCAGATTTTAATTTCCTCAACTGGTGTTTGTGTGACATCCAACACCTCTCATTTGCAGTTCTTTGCAGTTTTAAAATTATTCCGAAGCCTTTATTCTGGACCGCCTTATTTAGCCCCTGAAGTATGAGAATTGTTCATTGCTACATATATAGTAAATTTCACATTATGTTTGATAAGGGTTGTGATCAGCCACAAAAGTTCATATTCCAGATGTTGCTTCATGTTCAAAAGGCCAACAAAAATCACTGCACATGTGCAATTTGTTGAAGGTATTTTAATGCTAATTTTTTTCTGACGTGGTGTGTTCTCCATTAAGTAAATGCACTCAAAAAACTCACACAGCCAGGCAGGAAGAGTTGGACAGAAAGGCTCAGGTTAATTTACAATGGAGGCACGAGTGCACATCTAAATGTTCTTCTCTTCTCAGCAGTCTCCCGGAGTTGAGGATGACTCTGATGTTACCTTGCAGGGAAAGGTGGGTTTTACTGCCCACTAGTGAATAATGGGCGTGTAAACATAGATGAGTTGAAGATCTGCAATTTCTACTGTTGGCTCACGTAGGTTTGACTTATTCACAACTCAAATATTAAATAATATTACTTGAGGAATTTCATGGTAAGTGTTAAGGCTCTGCCTAATTTTGCTTTTGAGGGGCCCAGATAGAGTGGATAGGAAGGACCTATTTCCCCTTAGCAGAGAAGTTAATAACCAGGGGGCATAGATTTAAAGTAATTGGTAGAAGGATTAGAGGGGATTTGAAGAGAAATTTTTCAACCAGAGGGTGGTGGGGATCTGGAACTCACTGCCTGAAAGGGTGGTAGAGGCAGAAACCCTCATCGCATTTAAACAGTACTTGGATGTGCACTTAAAGTGTCATAACCTGCAGGGTTACGGACCTGGAGCTGGAAAGTGGGATTAGGCTGGATAGCTCTTTGTCAGTCGGCACGGACATGTTGGGCCGAACGGCCTCCTTCTGTTCTGTAAATTTCTATGATTCTATGTCACTCTAAATCAAAAGAAAGCGTTCTCTTTCATTGGGAATGTCCCATTGAATTGGATAAGTCCCTTCAGACTTTCAAATTGAATTGAAAATACATCACAGGTATTTTTTAATATATATATACACTTATAGGGCTCAACTTTCCCCAGTGTTTGCGCCGTTTTTTGGGGAGTAGGCTGCTTTTTCTGGCCAACTTAAAAATCTCCAGTTTCCCCAATCAATTTGCACCAGCGTAATTCAGTTAGTTACGGTTTGTTTTTAGGTAAGTTTTTTTCTCAAAAGGGGGCATTAACAGCCACCTACGCCAATTCTGCCCATTTAGGCAACTTTGGCCAGCTAATAGTTACTCCATTTCTACTTAGGCCAGCATATGTGGCCTCTCGAGAAAACCCTCGCGGAGAGTTAAAGAAATCGGCGCAGGTAAGGAAATCGGCACAGGTAAGGAAATTGGTGCAGGTAAGGAAATCGGCGCAGGTAAGGAAATTGGCACAGGTAAGGAAATCGGCGCAGTTAAGGAAATCGGCACAGGTAAGAAATCGGCACAGGTAAGGAAATCGGCTCAGGTAAGGAAATCGGCACAGGTAAGGAAGTTGGTGCAGGTAAGGAAATCGGCTCAGGTAAGGAAATCGGCACAGGTAAGGAAGTTGGTGCAGGTAAGGAAATCGGCTCAGGTAAGGAAATCGGCTCAGGTAAGGAAATCGGCACAGGTAAGGAAATCGGCGCAGGTAAGGAAATCGGCACAGGTAAGGAAATCGGCACAGGTAAGGAAATCGGCTCAGGTAAGGAAATCGGCACAGGTAAGGAAATCGGCTCAGGTAAGGAAATCGGCACAGGTAAGGAAATCGGAGCAGGTAAGGAAATCGGCACAGGTAAGGAAATCGGCACAGGTAAGGAAATCGGCTCAGGTAAGGAAATCGGCACAGGTAAGGAAATCGGTGCAGGTAAGGAAATTGGTGCAGGTAAGGAAATCGGCTCAGGTAAGGAAATCGGCTCAGGTAAGGAAATCGGCTCAGGTAAGGAACTCGGCACAGGTAAGGAAATCAGCTCAGGTAAGGAAATCGGCACAGGTAAGGAAATCGGCACAGGTAAGGAAATCGGCACAGGTAAGGAAATCATCTCAGGTAAGGAAATCGGCTCAGGTAAGGAAATCGGCTCAGGTAAGGAAATCGGCACAGGTAAGGAAATCATCTCAGGTAAGGAAATCGGCTCAGGTAAGGAAATCAGCTCAGGTAAGGAAATCGGCTCAGGTAAGGAAATCGGCTCAGGTAAGGAAATCGGCGCAGGTAAGAAATCGGCACAGGTAAGGAAATCAGCTCAGGTAAGGAAATCGGCTCAGGTAAGGAAATCGGCTCAGGTAAGTGCAGCAGATGCCCGGACAGCAGCAGCAGGAAAGGTAAGAGAGAGGAGGAGAGAGAGATGGGGGAGGAAGAGAGAGGTGGGGGGGAGGGAGAGGGGGTGGAGGGAAGCCTTTCGGGTGTAGTTAGGTGCGGGGACCGGGAAGGAGGAGACCACTCAGCCTGGGCTAGGGGCGGGGGAGTGGACCGGGAGGCCACTCGGCCTGGGCTAAGGGTGGGAGAACTCACTGGCAGGAGAATGCACCGGCAGGAGAATCGAACCGGTGGGCACCGAGATTGGGACTGAACCGGCAAGCCCTTCCGGCGGGGTTGAAGGTCAGTTGCTGCTATGTGTTTTTCAATTCTTTTAATTGTTGGGAGCTGGCTGAATGCTTCACTTTGCAACCTCAGCTCTCATTGTCTCCCTGGTTACCATGGCAGCCCGATCTTTTTGGCGCAGATCAAGGCTCCACCCCCCTTGGGATAGGTCACGCCAAAATGAAGAGATCCTAAAGGGGAAACTTACAACACTTTTTTTTTGGCGTACTTGGGCCACAAAAAATCGTGCATAACTCTTCAAGTACGCCAAAAAAATGCTTTGGGGAAAATTGAGCCCCAAGGGCGCAGAAAAGATTGACCAAAATGGTGCCAGGGATGAGGGACTTCAGTGACGGTGAGAGACTGGAGAAGCTGGGGTTGTTCTCCTTGGAGCAGAGAAGGTTGAGAGGAGATTTGATCGAGGTGTTCAAAATCATGAGGGATCTGGACAGAGTAGATAGAGAGAAGCTGTTCCCATTGGTGGAAGGGTCGGGAACCAGAGGACACAGATTTAAGGTGGTTGGCAGAAGAACCAAAGGCGACATGAGGAAAAACAAATGTACGCAGCGAGGGGTTAGGATCTGGAATGCACTGCCTGAGAGGGAGGTGGAGACAGACTCAATCTGGACTTTCAAAAGGGAGTTGGATAAGTATCGGAAGGAAAAAAAAATTGCAGGGCTACGGGGAAAGGGCGGGGGAGTGGGACGAGCTCTTGAAGTGCTCTTGCAGAGAGCCGGCACGGGCTCGATGGGCAAAATGGCCTCCTTCTGTGCTGTAACCGTTCTCATCATCATCATCATAGGCGGTCCCTCGAAACGAGGCTGACATGCTTCCACACCAAAAATGGGACGAGTTCACAGGTGTTTCAATGAAGGACCCGAACTACATGTTGAAGGGTGGAAGATGTCTGTGCGTGGATTTTTTTTACGTTGGGTGGCCGTTTCACACCAGCCACCACACGGGCTTGACAGAGCCAGGTATTGGTCCAGTGGCAAGGGTTAACCATTCTACGATTTATATACATATACACACACACACACACACACACACACTTATATATATATATATATATACATACACACAACCATATAATCAGTACACAGAAGATAAAATTAAACTGCAAATGCTGGAAATAAAATCAGAAAATATTAGAAATTCATAGATCAGTCAATCATCTTAAAGATCAGAGACAATTTTTGAGGTGAGGGCGTAAGAGGATGAAACCAAGGCCTTTGCTGAGAATCTTGAAGATGAATATTTTGGGGGGTGGGGTCTTTCGACAGAGCTGGCAGGCTCGGGCTGGAGAACCACCTTTTAGACGATGTTCCTCACTGTGCAAGGAATGACTTCACTGGACTGAAGCTGATAAAAAGAAAGAAAGACTTGAATTTATATAGCGCCCTTCATGACCACTGAACTTCTCAAAGCACTTTACAGCCAATGAAGTACTTTTTAAGAGTGTAGTCACTGTTGTAATGTAGGAAGCACAGCAGCCAATTTGCACACAACAAGCTCCCACAAGCAGCAATGTGATAATGACCCGATAATCTTTTTTTTGGTTATGTTGATTGAGGGATAAATATTAAACCAAGACACCAGGGATAACTCCCCTGCTCTTCTTCGAAATAGTGATATGGGATGTTTTATGTCCACCTGAAAGAGTAGACAGGTCCTCGATTTAACATCTCATCTGAAAGACAAGACCTCTGTGCTCCCTCAGCACTGCACGGGAGTGGGACTTGAACCCACAACTTTCTGATTCAGAGGCAAGTGTGTTACCCACTGAGCCATGGCTGACACACGACCAATCAGTGGTTTCATGTACAATAACACCCCCGACAGTAATTTCCAATCTTGAATCATGATAGAATAGAGTATATTATAGCAGTTTTTAAAATTATGAATACAATTTCACACAGTAAACCCAAAGAAAAAAAAAATTCCTGCTCAACTCAACAAAAATATTCTCCTCTATTCTTTCCATGCTACATGTCTTCCCGAATTGGAAGGATCATTTCAGAGGAAACACTTAATATAAACATTATAAAAGTACATGTGCCTTCAATTGTTAACATCTTATTGTGATGGCACTGCTATTGCTGAAGTGAATAAAAGAGTATGATCTTCTTCTTTCGTATAGTAGCAGCAAAGCAAATCAGATGTCAATATCTAAGTCGGATATCCAGGCCAAAGCTCCCGGTGTAACAGCGTGGATATCTTGTAGGCTGCCTGTGAATTCCCTCTGAGGGCAGTGCTCGATGATGTGCTCCAGGGTCTGATTAGGAGCTCCACAGTCACACGATGGGGAGGCTTTAATCTTCCACCTATGGAGAAGGTAGCAGTGTCTCCCATGACCGGTCCTAAGGCGATGATTGGCCACTGTTTGCGAGGGAGGTTTGATCCTTCAGGTTGTACCGTGGGGTCCTCGATAAGGAATCCATTCTGTATGCTGCAGTTCTTCCAAGCATTTCGCCCTCGATCATCAAGGCTGAGGGGAGATCGCTGAAGGGCTTCACCGATGGTCCAAAATGGCCTTCTAGATTTGAGACCGGTTGGTGGTCAGTTGTTCCTGTCAAGGGTATGATTGGGGGGGGGGGGGCGGGGGGAGGTGGGGGGGGGCGGGGGGAGGTGGGGGGGATTTCCAATTAATCATGTAATTGACATTGGAATAGTTTTAGTTTACTCAGGCAGTTAGATTGTGAGGTGAGATTGCTGAAAAGTTAAATTCTGTTCAGTTTCTTTTTGGGAATAAATCTGTTTAAAATCCAAGACAGACCTTGGCCTAGTCGCACGATGAAGGGTGGAGACAGGAGTAGGAAGAAAAATAAGAGAAAGATCCAGTTACAGAATCGCAAAAAAATCAACATCTGAACTCAAATCTCTGGCCAACTAACTTCTTTGCATCATCCGAAAAGGCTTACTAACATCTGTTCAAGTCATATAGTTGACAATCTCCTAGCAACTGGCAAATCACAGAGAGCTGACTCATTTCAAATCATTCCCATTACTTTAGGTCGGAAGAATTTTCCACTTACATTTAGCCTGAATGGACCTGATCCATTGTGCTGTGAAACCAGCGATTATTATAGGGCTTTAGTTCAATGAAATCATTCCTTTGACAGAGAGAGGCTTGTCTTGGCAAATCTAGTGAGAAGGAGGAACTGAAGGAAATCCTTATTAGGCGGGAAATTGTGTTAGGGAAATTGATGGGATTGAAGGCCGATAAATCCCTGGGGCCTGATAGTCTGCATCCCAGAGTACTTAAGGAAGTGGCCCTAGAAATAGTGGATGCATTGGTGATCATTTTCCAACAGTCTATCGACTCTGGATCATAGAAAATAGGTGCAGGAGTAGGCCATTCGGCCCTATGGACTGGAGAGTAACTAATGTAACACCACTTTTGAAAAAGTGAGGGAGAGAGAAAGCGGATAATTATAGACTGGTTAGCCTGACATCAGTAGTGGGGAAAATGTTGGAATCAATTATTAAGGATGAAGTAACAGAGCATTTGGAAAGCAGTGACAGGATCGGTCCAAGTCAGCATGGATTTATGAAGGGGAAATCATGCTTGACAAATCTTCGAGAATTTTTTGAGAATGTAACTGGTAGAGTGGACAATGGAGAACCAGTGGATGTGGTGTATTTGGACTTTCAAAAGGCTCTTGACAAGGTCCCACACAAGAGATTGGTGTGCAAAATCAAAGCACATGGTATTGGGGGTAATATACTGACGTGGATAGAGAACTGGTTGGCAGACAGGAAGCAGAGAGTTGGGACAAACGGGTCCTTTTCAGAATGGCAGGTGTAAAGTCCTTACTCTACAATATAAAACCACATGAGGCACATTCTGGGGACAAGGTCACTCTGTGAGCTTAACTCTTTATTTACAGGATTCCAAAACAATGACCCTGTGTGGAACCTCCCTTTTTATACCTGTGTGATCAGGTAAGGAGTGTCTCCCACAAGTTCACCCCTTGTGGTCAAGGTGTGCATCTAGGTTGAGCGTATACAGTAATACAGTGGTGTTACATTGTGGTTACATACATGACATCACCTTCCCCCCAAAGTCTTATTGGGATCATAGGTTTAGTCTTTCAGGTTGTCTACGCTCCCTCGTGGAGCGCCCAAGTTGGGGCTCTGGTTGTTGGACACTGACGTGAGTGTCTGTCACCTGTGGTGATTCCGGCCTGTCCGGGCTGACTGCAGGGACTGTGCACTCTTCTGATTGCTTTTGTTGCTCGTTCACTGGCAGTGTCGTGAGCTCCGTCTCATGGTCTTCTTCAGGTTCCGCCGTGTCGATGCTGAACCTTTTTTTGACTTGGTCCAGATGCTTACGCCATATCTGACCATTGTTGAGTTTTACCATGATGACCCTATTCAATTACAATGCCCTCAAGCCATTTGGGCCCCATGGCGTGATTTGAGGACGAATATAGGATCATTTATTTCTAGGCATCTCCCCCTCGAATTACGGTCATGGTACTCGTTTTGTGACTTGCGCTTGCCCTCAACTATGTCGGTCAGGACTGGGTGAATGAGGGACAACCGAGTTTTGAGTGTCCGTTTTATTAGTAGCTCTGCGGGCGGGACCCTTTGAGCGAGTGCGGTCGGGATCTATAGACCAGCAGGAGACGCGATAGGCAGCATTGTAGGGAGGGTTTTTGAATCCTGAGCATACCTTGCTTAATGATTTGGACCACACGTTCCGCCTGGCCATTGGAGGCCGGCTTGAATGGCGCAGTCCTGACGTGGTTGATGCCATTGCCCAACATAAACTCTCGGAATTCGTAGCTTGTGAAACATGGGCCATTAACACTAACCAGGATGTCCGACAAACCGTGGGTTGCAAATATCGTACATAGGCTTTCCACGGTGGTGGATGACGTGCATGAATTCAGAATGATGCACTCGATCCATTTCGAGTACGCATCTACCACAATAAGGAACATCTTTCCCATGAACGGGCCCGCGTAGTCAACATGAATGCGTGATCATGGCCTAGTGGGCCAGGGCCACAGGCTGAGCGGAGCCTCCCTGGGGGCATTACCTAGCTGGGCACACGTCGTGCACCTGCGAACACAGTGTTCCAGGTCTGAATCAATTCCAGGCCACCAAACGTGTGACCGGGCAATGGCCTTCATCATCATAATGCCTGGGTGCTCGCTGTGGAGTTCCCTGATGAATGCCTCCCTGCCCTTCTGGGGCATAACTACCCAGCTGCCCCATAGTAGGCAGTTGGCTTGGAAGGAGAGCTCATCCATCTGTCTGTGGAACGGTCTGACCTCCTCAGGGCATGCTCCGTGTGCAGGCGCCCAATCCCCAGTCAGGACACATTTCTTCATCAAGGATAGGAAGGGATCTCTGTTGGTCCAGATTTTGATCTGGCGGGCTGTGATGGGGGAGCCTGAGCTATCAAAGGCATCGACAGCCATGATCATCTCGCCGCTTTACTCCGCTGCCCTCTCGGTGGTGGCCAGTGGGAGCCTGCTGAGCGCGTCAGCACAATTTTCAGTGCCAGGCCAGTGCCAGATGGAGTAGTCATAAGCAGCCAGCGTGAGAGCCCATCGCTGTATGCGAGCAGATGCGTTGGCATTGATAGCCTTGCTATCTGACAACAGGGATGTTAATGGCTTGTGGTCCGTCTCTAGTTCAAACTTCCTACCAAAGAGATACTGATGCATTTTCTTTACACCATAGACACATGCAAGCGCTTCCTTCTCGACCATCCCATATCCCCGTTCTGCTTGAGAGAGCGACCTGGAGGCATAAGCCACAGGTTGTAGTTGACCCTCAGCATTGCCCTGCAGCAACACGGGCCCAACCCCATAGGACGATGCATCACATGTCACAACCAATTTTTTACAGGGGTTGTACAGGGTCAACAACTTGTTTGAACAAAGTAGGTTTCGCGGCTGGTCAAAAGCCCGTTCCTGACAGTCCCTCCAAAACCAATCGCAACCCTTATGCAGGAGCATGCGTAGCGGCTCCAACAACGTGCTCAAGTTCGGCAGAAAGTTCCCAAAATAGTTCAACAGTCCCAGGAATGAACGCAACTCCGATGTGTTGCAAGGCCTGGGTGCTCGTCGAATCGCCTCTGTTTTGGATTCCCATCTGCAGAAACTCTCTTGCCCAGAAACTCAACCTCAGGAGCTAAGAACACACATTTAGACTTCTTGAGTCGCAGGCCTACCCGGTCCAGTCGGCGTAGCACCTCCTCCAGGTTGTGGAGGTGTCCCTCGGTGTCTCGATCGTTCCAGGAATGGATTTAAGCAGGCTTTCCATGTTTCTTTGAAAAATCGCAGCCGCTGATCGAATGCCAAACGGGCACCTGTTATAAACGAACAGTCCCTTGTGCGTGGTGATGGTGGTCAGCGGTTTAGATTCGTTGGCCAGTTCCTGGGTCATATAGGTGGAAGTGAGGTCCAACTTGGTGAACAGGTTGCCGTCTGCCAGCATGGCGAAGAGGTCCTCCGCTCTCGGGAGCGGGTATTGATCTTGTAGTGACACCCGATTGATGGTGGCCTTGTAGTTGCCACAGATCCTGACAGAGCCATCAGCTTTTAGTACAGGAACGATGGGGCTCGTCCAGTCGCTGAATTCAACAGGCGAGATGATATCCTCTCTCAACAGCCGGTCCAATTCGCTCTCGATCTTTTCCCGCATCACATATGGCACCGCTCTGGCTTTGTGATGCACTGGCCTGGTGTCCAGGGTGATGTGTATCACTACTTTAGTGCCTTTGAAAGTCCTGACGCCAGGTTGGAATAGTGAATCGAATTGTTGTAGGACTTGTGAGCACGAACTTCGCTCCACAGATGACATTGCGTGAACATCCCCCCATTTCCAGTTCATCTCGGCTAACCAGCTCCTCCCCAACAGTGCGGGACCATTACCCGGGACAATCCAGAGCGGTAGCCGATTCACTAACCCACTGTGTGTGACAGCCAACATTGCACTGCCTAGCATCGGAATGATTTCTTTAGAGTAAGTCTGTAATTGTGTCTCAGTATGTGCTAATTTGGGTCTACTGACTTTAAGTGGCCATAGCTTCTCAAATTGCTGAACTCCCATGAGTGACTGGCTGGCCCCAGTGTCCAGCTCCATGCATACTGGGATACCATTTAATAAAACCCTCATCATCATTGGTGGCGTTTTGGTGTATGAACTGTGAATATTCGCCACATGGACCCGCTGAACCTCGGCGTCCATCGATTTGCCCCAAAAGTCATCCTGCCTCAAAGAACCCTCTTCTGGTCCATCCGCTTCATATATTAGTCTGGTTGCAGGCTTCCTGCACATTTGAGCTAAATGGCCACTGAGATTGCAGTTCCTGCAAACAAACTGTTGAAATCTGCAAGATTCTAGCAGAGTGCTTTCCCCCACACCTCCAGCATGAGTTAAAGTTTCCATTGTTGGGAACAAAGGGACTATGGCCAGGCATTCCACGCTGACTGTCCCTTTGACTGCTCTTAAGTACCTTATTAGTAGGTGTCAATGGCCCCATCCCGGGCCGCATTGTCCACTGTGATGGCATGAATGTTCATTCAGCCTGCCATTGTCTCTGTTGAAGTCCTACTCTGGGTTCTATTGCTGCCTGGGGGGTGTCGGACTGCCCCTGCCTGCCTGCAGGGCTCTGAGTCACACTGATGATGTTGACTCCCTGATCCATTGCCGCATTAGAGGCATAATTGCGCGCGCATATTATTTTCGTCTCTTCCTCCCCAGGCATGAAAGTTTGAGCTAACAACGCCGCCGCTTCCAAGGTCAAATCCTTGTTCTCAATTAATTTGCGGAAAATTCCCGCATGACCGATGCCCTCGATAAAGAAGTCCCTTAGCATCTCCCCCCTGCAGGCGCCTGTGAACTTACAGAGGCTGGCCAAACGCCGGAGGTCCACTATGAAGTCCGGTATGCTCTGTCCTTCACGACGTCGGTGGGTGTAGAATCTGTGTTGGGCCATATGTATGCTACCCGCCGGTTTGAGGTGCTCCCCGATCAATTTGCTAAATTCTTCAAAGGTTTTGTCCGCCGGCTTTTCGTGTGCGAGTAAGTCCTTCATCAGCGCGTAAGTCTTTGGTCCGCACCTGGTCAAAAGATGAGCCCTTCGCTTGTCGGCCGCTGCATCCCCCAGCCATTCTTTGGTAACGAAGCTTTGCTGAAGCCTCTCGACAAAATCGTCCCAGTCTTCCCCAACACAGTACCGTTCCTCTGTGCTACCGGTGGCCATTCTCGTGCGTCGTGAATTCCCGTTTCTCGTCGCCAATGTAAAGTCCTTACTCTACAATATGAAACCACACGAGGCACATTCTGGGAACAAGGTCACTCTGTGACCGTAACTCTTTATTTACAGGACTCAAAAATGATGACTCTGCGTGGGACCTCCCTTTTTATACCTGTGTGATCAGGTAAGGAGTGTCTCCCACAAGTTCACCCCTTGTGGTCAAGGTGTGCATCTAGGTTGAGTGTATACAGTAATATAGTGGTGTTACATTGTGGTTACATACGTGACAGCAGGCAGTGACTAGTGGAGTGCCGCAGGGCTCAGTGCTGGGCACCCAGCTCTTTACATAAGAACATAAGAACATAAGAATTAGAAACAGGAGTAGGCCATCTTGCCCCTCGAGCCTGCTCCGCCATTCAATAAGATCATGGCTGATCTGGTCGTGGACTCAGCTCCACTTACCCGCCCGCTCCCCGTAACCCTTAATTCCCTTATTGCTTAAAAATCTATCTATCTTTGACTTGAAAACATTCAATGAGCCAGCCTCAACTGCTTCCTTGGGCAGAGAATTCCACAGATTCACAATCCTCTGGGAGAAGAAATTCCTTCTCAACTCGGTTTTAAATTGACTCCTCCGTATTTTGAGGCTGTGCCCCCTAGTTCTAGTCTCCTCCACCAATGGAAACAACCTCTCAGTCTCTATCTTGTCTATCCCTTTCATGATTTGAAATGTTTCTATAAGATCACCCCTCATCCTTCTGAACTCCAACGAGTAAAGACCCAGTCTACTCAATCTATCATCATAAGTTAACCCCCTCATTTCTCGAATCAGCCTAGTGAATCGTCTCTGTACTCCTTCCAAAGCTAGTATATCCTTCCTTAAGTAAGTTGACCAAAACTGCATGCAGTACTCCAGGTGCGGCCTTACCCATACCTTATACAGTTGCAGCAACACCTCCCTGCTTTTGTACTCCATCCCTTTCACAATGAAGGCCAACATTCCATTCACCTTCCTGATTACCTGCTGCACCTGCAAACTAACCTTTTGGGATTCATGCACAAGGACCCCCAGGTCCCTCTGCACCACAGCATGTTGTAATTTCTCCCCATTCAAATAATGTTCCCTTTTACTGTTTTATTCCCTAAGGTGGATGACCTCACACTTTCCGACATTGTATTCCATCTGCCAAACCTTAGCCCATTCGCTTAACCTATCCAAATCTCCTTGTAGCCTCTCTGAGTCCTCTACACAACACGCTTTCCCACTAATCTTAGTGTCATCTGCAAATTTTGTTGCACTACACTCTGTCCCCTCCTCTAGGTCATCTATGTATATTGTAAACAGTTGTGGTCCCAGCACTGATCCCTGTGGCACACCACTAACCACTGATTTCCAACCGGAAAAGGACCCATTTATCCCGACTCTCTGCTTTCTGTTCGCCAGCCAATTCTCTATCCATGCTAATACATTTCCTCTGACTCCGCGTACCTTTATCTTCTGCAGTAACCTTTTGTGTGGCACCTTATCAAATGCCTTTTGGAAATCTAAATACACCACATCCATTGGTACACCTCTATCCACCATGCTCGTTATATCCTCAAAGAATTCCAGTAAATTAGTTAAACATGATTTCCCTTTCATGAATCCATGCTGCGTCTGCTTGATTGCACTATTCCTATCCAGATGTCCCGCTATTTCTTCCTTAATGATAGTTTCAAGCATTTTCCCCACTACAGATGTTAAACTAACCGGCCTATAGTTACCTGCCTTTTGCCTGCCCCCTTTTTTAAACAGAGGCGTTACATTAGCTGCTCTCCAATCCGCTGGTACCTCCCCAGAGTCCAGAGAATTTTGGTAGATTATAACGAATGCATCTGCTATAACTTCCGCCATCTCTTTTAATACCCTGGGATGCATTTCATCAGGACCAGGGGACTTGTCTACCTTCACTCCCATTAGTCTGTCCAGCACTACCTCCCTAGTGATAGTGATTGTCTCAAGGTCCTCCCTTCCCACATTCCTATGACCAGCAATTTCTGGCATGGTTTTTGTATCTTCCACTGTGAAGACGGAAGCAAAATAATTGTTTAAGGTCTCAGCCATTTCCACATTTCTCATTATTAAATCCCCCTTTTCATCTTCTAAGGGACCAACATTTACTTTAGTCACTCTTTTCCGTTTTATATATCTGTAAAAGCTTTTACTATCTGTTTTTATGTTTTGCGCAAGTTTACCTTCGTAATCTATCTTCCCTTTCTTTATTGCTTTTTTAGTCATTCTTTGCTGTTGCTTAAAATCTTCCCAATTCTCTAGTTTCCCACTAACCTTGGCCACCTTATACGCATTGGTCTTTGATTTGATACTTTCCTTTATTTCCTTGGTTATCCACGGCTGGTTATCTCTTCTCTTGCCGCCCTTCTTTTTCACTGGAATATATTTTTGTTGCGCATTATGAAAGAGCTCCTTAAAAGTCCTCCACTGTTCCTCAATTGTGCCACCGTTTAGTCCTTGTTTCCAGTCTACTTTAGCCAACTCTGCCCTCATCCCACTGTAGTCCCCTTTGTTTAAGCATAGTACTCTCGTTTCTGACACATTTCCTCATCCTCAATCTGTATTACAAATTCAACCATATTGTGATCACTCATTCCGAGAAGATCTTTTACAAGGAGATTTACAATATAAATCAATGATTTGGATGAAGGAATTGAGTGTAATATCTCCAAATTTGCAGATGGCACTAAACTGGGTGGCGGTGTGAACTGTGAGGGGGACGCTAAGAGGCTGCAGGGTGACTTGGACAGATTAGGGGAGTGGGCAAATGCATGGTAGATGCAGTATAATGTGGATAAATGTGAGGTTATCCACTTTGGGGGCAAAAACGCGAAGACAGAATATTATCTGAATGGTGGCAGATTAGGAAAAGGGGAGGTGCAACGAGACCTGGGTGTCATGGTTCATCAGTCTTTGAAAAATGGCATACAGGTACAGCAGGCGGTGAAGAAGGCAAATGGTATGTTGGCCTTCATAGCAAGGGGATTTGAGTATCGGAGCAGGGAGGTCTTACTGCAGTTGTATAGGGCCTTGCTGAGGCCTCACCTGGAATATTGTGTTCAGTTTGGTCTCCTAATCTGAGGAAGGACATTCTTGCTATTGAGGAAGTGCAGCGAAGGTTCACCAGACTGATTCCCGGGATGGCAGGATTGACATATGAGGAGAGACTGGATCAACTGGGCCTTTATACATTGGAGTTTAGAAGGATGAGAGGGGATCTCATAGAAACATATAAAATTCTGACGGGATTGGGCAGGTTAGATGCGGGTAGAATGTTCCCGATGTTGGGAAAGTCCAGAACCAGGGGACACAGTCTTCGGATAAGGGGTAGGCCATTTAGGACTGAGATGAGGAGAAACTTCTTCACTCAGAGAGTTGTTAACCTGTGGAATTCCCTGCCGCAGAGAGTTGTTGATGCTAGTTCATTGGATATATTCAAGAGGGAGTTAGATATGGCCCTTATGGCTAAGGGGATCAAGGGGTATGAAGAGAAAGCAGGGAAGGGGTACTGAGGGAATGATCAGCCATGATCTTATTGAATGGTGGTGCAGGCCCGAAGGGCCGAATGGCTTATTCCTGCACCTATTTTCTATGTTTCTTTGTTTCTATGTTTCTATTGGTCTGGGTGAAACAACTGGTGTTATATTATGACTTGCCTTTTGCCCTTGGAGAATTGCTTCTTCCTGAAACATATCGGGCGAAAGGTTGATGTCCTTACTGCCGCCTGGTAGGGCTGGTGATGCGTGACAAAATAGTAGCCACCACTTTTGCGCCACCTGGTGGCGGTCCTGGCGGCGGCCATATTGGTAACCGGCAGCATCCTGAAAAGAAATGGCAGCGCGATGACGCAGTCGACACGCAGTGCCAAGTTAACGTCACCTACACGAACTTCGACCCTAGCGCTCAAGTCGGCGCTGGGTCCTAAGCACGCCAAGTTAACTTGCTGAGCAAGCGGGCTGACAGACGCTGCTGCTGTTAAAGAGACACACACATCAATCAGGTAAGTTCAACATGAAGGGTTTGGACTCTTTTTTAAAAATATTTTATTGAAGTGGTGGCTTGGTGCAATAGATGTGAAAAGTTTTTTTTTAAAGTGTTGTGGGAATGCTGCTGGATGGCTCGGATGGTAAGTGGGAAGACAGAACATGCTGTGAATACTCAGCAGTCACGCAACATCCACGGGGTTCATGTCTCAGATCGACCTGCTGTCTGACCAACTGAGTATTTGCAGCATTTTACGCCGGGTTAATGTCATTTCACATTTACAGCATTCGCTTGAAGAGGGAAGAGGAAGACAAAGAAGAGGAGGAACTGAAGAGGAGCAATCAGATGGAAGGAAACATCCCAGATCGCCCGTTTGTGCTCAGCATATCCTGGATCGAATCATCTGTCTGCGGTCCCACTGACTGGGCAGGCTGCATTCCTTGGGTGTGTGAAATGAGGATGGCGGAGTTGTGCTGCCGGGAGGACAGGAAGCCTAGAGGTGCATGCCAGAAAGAGGATAATGCACTCGCATCTTGTATCCTTTCAGCCCCGCCGCTGGCCAAGGGCTCAGCCATGCCCCGGCCAAGAATGGCCAGCACCGTCTCCTCCAAGGCGGTGAATTTTTCTTACAGGGCTCGACAGGGTAGGATATCTCCCTGGTTGGGGAGTCTAGAACTAGGCGGTCACAGTCTCAGAATAAGGGGGCAGCCATTTAGGACTGAGATGAGGAGACATTTCGTCACTCAAAGGGCTGTGAATCTTTGGAATTCTCTCCCCCAGATGCTCAGTTGTTAAGTATATTCGATACATGTTTGGATACTAAGGAATCAAGGGATATGAAGTTAGTGCATAAAGGTTGAGAAGATCAGCCATGATCTTATTGAAAGGCTCGAGGGGCTGAATGGCCTTCGCCTGCTCCAATTTCTTATGTCCTTATGCCATATAATGGGAATGTGGGAGTGAAACCCTTGCTTTATGGAGCAGTCTGAGATGACACACGTTGGGTTAAAAGTTAAAGCAGTTTTTCTGATGAGTGTGTTGAAGTTTGAACCAAAGCAAAGGATGTCTGCACAGAAACAAGATGCTAGACGGTATGTCAAAGTAAACGACAGAACCAGTGGGAAGCTGTATAACCTATGCTGCCTCCAGGCCAGGTCCAAGATCACCCCAATCTCTGTCGTCGAGCTACAGTACGCGGACGACGCCTGCGTCTGCGCACATACAGAGGCTGAACTCCAGGATATAGACGATGTATTCACCGAGGCATATGAAAGCATGGGCCTTACGCTTAACATCCGTAAGACAAAGGTCCTCCACAAGCACTGTCCCGCAGTCACCAAGATCCACGGCGCGGCCCTCGACAACGTGGATCATTTCCCACACCTCGGGAGCCTCTTATCAACAAGAGCAGACATTGATGCGGAGATTCAACACCATCTCCAGTGCACCAGTGCAGCCTTCGGCCACCTGAAGAAAAGAGTGTTCGAAGACCAGGCTCTCAAATCTACCACCAAGCTCATGGTCTACAGGGCTATAGTAGTACCCGCCTTCTTGTATGGATCAGAGGCATGGACGATGTACAGAAGACACCTGGAGATATATCACCAACGATGTCTCCGCAAGATCCTACAAATCCTCTGGGAGGACAGGCACACCAACATCAGCGTCCTTTTCCAGGCTAACATCCCCAGCATTGAAGCACTGACCACACTCGATCAGCTTCACTGGGCAGGCCACAAAGTTCGCATGCCAGACACGAGACTCCCTAAACAAATGCTCTATGCGGAGCTCCTTCACGGCAAACGAGCAAAAGGTGGGCAGCAGAACCGTTACAAGGACACCCTCAAAGCCTCCCAGATAAAATGCGACATCACCACTGACACCTGAGAGCCCCTGGCCGAAGACCGTCCTAGGTGGAGCAACTGCATCCGGGAGGGCGTTGAGCTCTTTAAATCTCAACGCCGAGAGCGAACATGGAGATCAAGTGCAGGCAGCGGAAGGAGCATGTAAGAAAACCAGCCCCACACACCCCTTCCCTCGACGAATGTCTGTCCCACCTGTGACAGAGTCTGTGGCTCTCGTATTGGACTGTTCAGCCACCAAAGAACTCACTTCAGGAGTGGAAGCAAGTCTTCCTCGATTCAGAGGGACTGCCTTTGAGTGTTCACAGTAATTCAAGGCAAGAGTCGATTGCCGCAATAAGACCTGATTTTAGGACAATGGGTGGCTGCTCATTTAGCTTACATTGTCTGTTTGTTAAGTATTCGTATATACTGTTGATGTACCATTGATAGTTTGTATGGAATGTAGAGTAGTCATTCAGACATTCAAGACCTGATGTTGTGACATCGGTGATTGGAGCGCGGGCAGGTACAGCAGGAGCGGCGAGGTCAGGGCGAAAGAGCGGTGAGAAATCGTGGAGCGACGTGATCGGGGCCCAGGAGAGGCATGAGTTCAGGGCCCAGGGGCAGCACGGGCCAGCCCACACTGCGATATGTGTGCACGCTAGGTCCATGCAGCAGAGCTGGTCTCCAGTCGTCTTGGTTAACCCTTGCCACTGGACCAAGACCTCGCTCTGTCAAGCCCGTGTGGTGGCTGGTGTGCAACGGCCACCCCACGTTAATAAAATCCACGCACAGGCATCTTCCACCCTTCAGCTTGTAGTTCGGGATCTGGAATATTAGGTCCTTCATTGACACACCTGTGAACTCATTCCTTTTTGATGTGGAAGCAAGTCATCCTCGATAAGAGGGACCGCCTATGATGATGATGTTGTATAAGAGTTGGGAGAGAAGACTGTTTGGGCAGAGACACTAGAATTAGAGTGTGTTTCTCAAGCAGGGAGCATGCACTGGTTTTGTGAAGTGTATGTCTCAGTAATTCCAGACCGTTTTTTGTGTAGTATGAAAGTTTAAATCAAGACCTGAACCTGCCCCATGTAACAGTTATGTGAAACACAAACGGAAAGAACCCACTTGGACTGCCAGCAACTTCCATACTACAATACTCCAACTGACATCTTGACAATCTCATTAGGAACTGGAAGAGGTGGAATTGCAACAGAGGAAATTATCTGTCAATAGCCAGGCCAACTTAGAAGATGAGGAAAAGCTGAGGAACAGCTCCAAAAAGATTTTAATAAAAATACAGCAACTCAAAGAGCTCTAAACGTAGCCTTGTAACTCGGGTGAGAGTTAAATGATTTTTTTCTGCTGTGAAATTTGAGAACAAATCCTAAGCTAGTTTCGGCATTCTTAAAGTATTATTAATGGGGTCTGGTCTGGTGTGGAAACTGTCCTCGATTCAACATAAATTATCACCATTTCCTCCCTTCCCACCGCCCAGGGCCCCAAACACTCCTTCCAGGAGAAACAGCAATTTACTTGTACTTCTTGCAATTTCGTATACTGCATTCGTTGCCCACAATGCGGCCTCCTCCACATTGGGGAGACCAAACGCAGATTGGGTGACCGCTCGACCAGTTCCGTTGCGTTGGGTGGGCCACATTGTTCGCATGCCTTACACAAGACTCCCAAACCAAGCGCTCTACTCAGAACTCCTACACAGCAAACAATGCCAGGGTGGGCAGAGGACACCCTCAAAGCCTCCCTGATAAAGTGCAACATCCCCACCGACACCTGGGAGTCCCCGGCCAAAGATCGCCCTAAGTAGAGGAAGTGCATCTGGGAGGACGCTGAGCACCTTGAGTCTCGTCGCCGAGAGCATGCAGAAAGCAAGCGCAGGCAGCGGAAGGAGCGTGCGGCAAACCAGACTCCCCACCCACCCTTTCCTTCAACCACTGTCTGTCTCACCTGTGACAGAGACTGCAATTCCCGTATTGGACTGTTCAGTCACCTGAGAACTCACTTTTAGAGTGGAAGGAAGTCTTCCTCAATTCCGAGGGACTGCCTATGATGATGATGATGATGATGGGGGACCGCTTTGCGGAACACCTCTGTTCAGTCCGTAAGCGTGACCCTGAGCTTCCGGTCGCCTGTCACTTTAATTCTCCACTCCACTCCCACTCGCTCTCCATCCTCGGCCTCCCACACTGTTCCAGTGAAGCTCAACATAAGCTCGAGGAACAGCACCTCATCTTTCGATTAGGCACTTTACAGCCTTCCAGACTCAATATTGAGTTCAACAATTTCAGATCATAACCTCTGCCCATATTTCTTTCCAGGCGGCAGCTGTTGCTGATTCAGCCATTCCCATTTACACCCTATCTAGACTCATCTTTTGTTTCTTTGTTACTAGTTTGATTCTGGAAATGAGGTGGTTGACTTATGAAGATAGGTTGAGTAGGTTGGGCCTCTACTCATTGGAGTTCAGAAGAATGAGAGGTGATCTTATCGAAACATATAAGATAATGAGGGGGCTCGACAAGTTGGATACAGAGAGGATATTTCCACTCACAGGGGAAACTAAAACTAGGGGGCATAGCCTCTGAATAAGGGGCCGCCCATTTAAAACTGAGATGAGGAGAAATTTCTTCTCTCAGAGGGTTGTGAATCTGTGGAGTTCTCTGCCTCAGAGAGCTGTGGAGGCTGGGTCATTGAATATATTTAAGGAGGATATAGATAGATTTGTGAGCGATAAGGGAGTAAAGGGTTATGGGAAGCGGGCAGGGAAGTGGAGTTGAGTCCATGATCAGATCAGCCATGTGTGGCTAATGTAAATGCTGGTCCCTTAAAGGACGAGACCGGGGAATTAGTAATCGGGAACATGGAGATGGCAGAAACTCTAAACAAATATTTTGTATCAGTCTTTACAGTAGAGAACACTAACAATATTCCAACAGTGGAGAGTCACGGGGCTGTAAGGGGGGAGGAACTTTACACAATCACAATCACTAGGAGGTGGTACTCAGTAAGATAATGGGACTAAAGGCAGATAAATCCCCTGGACCTGATGGCTTGTATCCTGGGGTCTTCAGAGAAATAGCGGCAAGGATTGTGGTTGCATTGGTTGTAATTTACCAAAATTCCCTGGATTCTGGGGAGGTCCCAGCAGATTGGAAAAATGCAAATGTAACACCCCTATTCAAAAAAGGACAGACAAAAAGCAGGAAACTATAGACCAGTTAGCCTAACATCTGTGGTTGGGAAAATGTTGGAGTCCATTATTAACAGGACATTTGGAAAAGCAAAATTTGGTCAGGCAGAGTCAGCATGGATTTATGAAGGGGGAGTCATATTTGACAAATTTGCTGGAATTCGTTGAGGCTGTAACGAACAGGGTGGATAAAGGGGAACCAGTGGATGTGGTCGATTTGGACTTCCAGAAGGCATTTGCCAAGGTGCCACACAAAAGGTTACTGCACAAGATAAAAGTTCACGGGGTTGGGGGTAATATATTAGCCTGGATAGAAGATTGGCTAACTAACAGAAAACAGAGAGTCGGGATAAATGGTTCATTCTCTGGTTGGCAACCAGTAACGAGTGGGGTGCCGCAGGGATCAGTGCTGGGACCCCAACTATTTACAATCTATATTAACGACTTGGAAGAAGGGACTGAGTGTAACTTGGCAAGTTTGCTGATGATACAAAGATGGGAGGAAAAGCAATGTGTGAGGAGGACATAAAAAAGCCGCAAAAGGACATAGACAGGCTAAGTGAGTGGGCAAAAATTTGGCAGATGCAGTATAATGTTGGACATTGTGAGGTCATGCACTTTGGCAGAAAAAATCAAAGAGCAAGATTTATTTAAATAGAGAAAAATTGCAAAGTGCTGCAGTACACAGAGACCTGGGGGTACTTGTGCATGAAACACAGAAGGATAGTATGCAGGTACAGCAAGTGATCAGGAAGGCCAATGGAATCTAAGCCATTTATTGCAAAGGGGATGGAGTATAAAAGCATGGAAGTCTTGTTACAGTTATACAGGGTATTGATGAGGCCACACCTGGAATACTGCGTGCAGTTTTGGTTTCCATATTTATGACGGAATGTGCTTGCTTTGGAATCAGTTCAGAGAAGGTTCACTCGGTTGATTCCGGGGATGAGGGGGTTGACTTATGAGGAAAGGTTGAGTAGGTTGGGCCTCTACTCATTGGAATGGGCCTCTACTCTACTCTATGCTATGTTGGCCTGGAGCCTGGCACTAATATTGGGTGTGAATTCTGGAATAACATTCCTTTATCCATTCATCATCATAGGCCGTCCCTCGGAGCGAGGATGACTTGCTTCCACGCCAAAAAAGGGATGAGTTCACAGGTGTTTCAATGAAGGACCTAATATTCCAGGTCCTGAACTACATTGTGAAGTGTGGAAGATGCCTGTGTGTGGATTTTATTAACAACAACTTGCATTCATATAGCGCCTTTAACATCGTAAAACATCCCAAGGCGCTTCACAGGAGCGTGATCAAACAAAATTAGAGAACGAGCCACATCAGGAGATATTCGGGCAGATGAGTAAAAGTTTGGCCAAAGAGGTAGGTTTTGGAGAACAGTCTTGTCCCCTTTAAAAAATAAAACCATTTTCGCCACACTTGGTTAACTTCGCTGGCTTCTTATTGTGTGTCATGTATGTACATGCTGTTTGTAGCCACCAGATGGTGTTATTGTTGGAGGCCACTGAGCAGCACGCACATGGTGCTGCTCTGGTATAAAAGGCCAGCCATTTTGTGAGTCAGGCACTTTGGGCCTAAATAAAACAGAAGCAAGGCTGTACCTTGCTTAGTTAAACAGTACTCAGTTTGAACTAATATTGCATACGTAACATTGTGGAAAGACATATTGTCTGCAAACACTCATGGACAACCTAGAATGATCTCACGCAGTCAGTTCCATTTGCTGCAATTTTCCTGTTGAATATTTAGGGTGAGTAACCTTTGTTCTCTGTAACTGTCACACAATCATCATCATCATCATCATAGGCAGTTCCTCGGAATCGATGAAGACTTGCTTCCACTCCTGAAGTGAGTTGATAGGTGGCTGAACAGTCCAATACGAGAACCACAGACTCTGGCACAGGTGGGACAGATAGTCGTTGAGGGAAAGGGAGGGTGGGACTGGTTTGCCGCATGCTCCTTTCGCTGCCTGTGCTTGATTTCTGCATGCTCTCGACATTGAGACTCAAAGTGCTCAGCGCCCTCCCAGATGCACTTTCTCCACTTAGGGCAGTCTTTGGCCAGGGACTCCCAGGTGTCAGTGGGGATGTCGTACTTTATCAGGGAGGCTTTGAGGGTGTCCTTGTAATGTTTCCGCTGTTCACCTTTGGCTCGATTGCTGTGAAGGAGCGCCGCTTAGAGCATTTGCTTTGGGAGTCTCGTGTCTGGCGTGTGAACAGTGTGGCCTGCCCAGCGGAGCTGATCGAGTGTGGTCAGTGCTTCAGTGATGGGAATGTTAGCCTGGACGAGGACGCTGATGTTGGTGCGCCTGTCCTCCCAGGGGATTTGTAGGATCTTGGGAAAAACATCATTGGTGATATATCTCCAGCGACTTGAGGTGTCTATTGTACATGGTGTAAGAAAGTGTTTATTAATGATTAAAATTGATTATTTGTGTGTATAAATGTTAAAAGTGCAGATTAACAGAAAGGCCTGTTTGTGTTGAGATAAAATGGAAGCCCACAGATTGCCAGCATGGGCTAAGTTTTGTAAGAAACAAAATGAAAGCTCCCAGAGCTGCCGCATGGGTTTTGTGTATTGGAAAGCCATTTAAACTAATCAGAGATGGCTGAGCCAGACCAGATAGCCACATATGTGAGGAGAGCCAATAAGGAGCTGCCTGGGAGCCAAGATCCAATCAGGAGGCTTTCTGAGGACAATGGCCTTGAGGAATATAAAAAAAGCAAGCCAGGAACTTTTCTCTCTTCTCTTCTCTCTCTTGGACACACGTCACGAGACATCCCTGAACACCAGCTAAAACAGCAAGCCGTGGGTCCAAACCAGCCAACAAAAGGGACACTCGTTATTATAACCTCATTGTAGCTCTGCTATAACATAATTGACAACTGTTGGTAATGTGCATGTATGTGTCTTTTTAAGATAGCTGATTACTGCTGCTAATGTGCATGTGTGTATGATTTAATAAACTCTTCTAATTGTTTGGAAGGAATCGTCTCACTGTCAAATGTAAGCCCAGAGAGATTCAGAAATCTTACAATGGTCCATGCCTCTGAGCCATACAGGAGGGCGGGTGTTACTACAGCCCTGTAGACCATGAGCTTGGTGGTAGATTTGAGGGCCTGGTCTTCGAACACTCTTTTCCTCAGGCGGCCGAAGGCTGCACTGGCGCGGTGTTGAATCTCCTCAACAATGTCTGCTTTTGTGGATAAGAGGCTCCCAAGGTATGGGAAATGGTCCACGTTATCCAGGGCCGCACCATGGATCGTGATGACTGGGGGGCAGTGCTGTGCTGTGAGGACAGGCTGGTGGAGGACCTTTGTCTTACCTCTGTCAACCCTCTTCTCGATCTTCATCGCTACCATCTCCATGCTCCACCTCACAGTCAACAAGCTCCCCACTGGAGTGGAATTAAACTACAGAACCAGTGGGAACCTGTTTAACCTACGCCGTCTCCAGGCCAGGTCTAAGATCACCCCAACCTCTGTCGTCGAGCTACAGTACGCGGATGATGCCTGTGTCTGCGCACATTCTGAGGCTGAACTCCAGGATATAGTCGACATATTTACTGAGGCGTACGAAAGCATGTCACACAAGGGAAGCAACTAAAACTGGTTAGGCTGCATCTGAAGTAAATGTCTACGGTTGAACAGCGGCACCAAGCAAAATGACACACCTTACCTCCACAACAACAACTTGTATTTATATAGCGCCTTTAAAGTAGTGAAACGTCATGAGCGTTATCCAAAAAGTGCAATCCCGAGCCACATAAGGAGATATTAGGATGGATGTCCAAAAGCTTGGTCAAAGAAGTAGGTTTTAAGAAGGGTCTTAAAGGAGGAGAGAGAGGTAGGGAGGTTTAAAAAGAAAGAAAGACTTGGATTTATATAGTGCCTTTCATGACCGCCGGAAATCTCAAAGCGCTTTACAGCCAATGGAGTACTTTTTGGAGTGTAGTCACTGTTGTATTGTGGGAAACACAGCAGCCAATTTGCGCACAGCAAGCTCCCACAAACAGCAATGTGATAATAACCAGATAATATGTTTTTGTGATGTTGATTGAGGGATAAATATTGGCCAGGACACCAGGGATAACTCCCCTGCTCTTCTTCGAAATAGTGCCATGGAATCGTTTCCGTCTAGTTGAGAGAACAGACGGGGCCTCGGTTCAACGTCTCATCTACAATACGGCACCTCCGACAGTGCAGCACTTCCTCAGCACTGCACAGGGAGTGTCAGCCTAGATTTCTTCGTGCACAAGTTCCTGGAGTGGGACTTGAACCCACAACCTTCTGACTCAGAGGCAGGAGTGTTTAGAGGGAGAATTCCAGAACTTAGGAGCTGGGTAGCTGAAGGCATGGCAGCCAATGGTGCCGCGAACACAACTGGCGGATGTACAAGAGGCCAGAATTGGAGGAGCGGAGAGATCTCCACACTAAGTCTGCCTACCAGACAGATACAGAGGGGCCGAAATTCATCACCTCACCGCCCGCTGCCACCGACATTCCTCCTGAAGATCCGCCCAGTGCCACTTTCGGGGCGGCCTGGAGCGGGCGGGAGGGGCGAGCCGCCGGGAAGCGCCCGCTGACGTCCGCGGACGGCCGAATGGCGCAACTGAGCTCCCGCCCGCCGAGCTCCCAGACTCCCTGCGGGTGGGAACGCGGCTGAAGTTGGCGGCAGAACGGGGGGGGCGGGCCGGTGGCTGGAGGCCGGTCTGTCCCCGACGGTAAGTATGAAAAACCTGAAAAAAAGGTTAGTGAACATTTTAATATATTTTTTTTCAACAGTGACTTACCTGGATGGGGTCCCCTGAAGGTCTTGCCATAGTTTTAAAGATTTTTTGCTGTTGTTATTTTTTTTCAGGTCTTCGAAAAAAACCCGACTCCATCCTCGGCGACACTTGGGCGGCAAGCGCCTCTGCCGCCGAGAGTGAGACCTCCCGCCCGCTGTTGCCCAGATTGGCGGCGTACGTCGTCCATTTGCCGCCCGCCGACCTTCGAGGGACCTCGGCCATGAATATCCCGCCCAAAGTACCGTCCGGTACCTCGGCGGCCATCGGCGGCACTTTGGGCGGCACTTGGGCGGGTCGGGGCCTTGATAAAAATTGGCCCCAGAGGTTCTTGCCACTGTGCTCCCTGCAGAAATCTTTAGTCAGCAGTTCCGCATTGTTTCAGCGGTTCAACAACCATCAATGATTAGATTTAAATATACTCTGAACTTCGTAGCACAGCTGAGCTAAGTGGAACAGAATGCTGTGTAGGTTGAACTTCAAATTCAGCCTATATAGAGCAACAAAAGCAGCACTGTCTCCCCAAGAAACCATTTTATCTCATCATCCATATAAACATTCCAATATAATTGTTAAAAATGCCTGTTGTGCATTGATGAGTTGGTGAAGGGGATATTCATTGGGGAGCAGTCATTATCGAGATGATAATGAATAAATACATAAAAATTAGGGTCTGTTTCTTCAAACTTCTGTAGCACAATGTGGAGGAAAAGTGTCTGGTTTGGGTACTTTGACCTATTGGCCAGCCATGCTACACAGTTTGCGTCAGTGCAAAGGGACTTGGCTTCATATTGATGCAGACGCCCATGTCGTGCAATTCAGGCTTAAAGTTGTCCAATGCTCCGTGTGGTACAACGTTGGGGAGTGCTACAGATTGACAGTAATTGGTGCGAGGTTTAGAGGGGATTTGAGAGGAACATTTTTCACCCAGAGGGTGGTGGGGGTCTGGAACTCACGGCCTGAAAGGGTGGTAGAGGCAGAAACCCTCGTCACATTTAAAAAGTACTTGGATGTGCACCTGAAGTGCCGTGACCTACAAACTACGGACCAAGGTAGGATTAGGCTGGATAGCTCTTTTTCGTCCGGGATGGACATGATGGGCCGAATGGCCTCCTTCTGTGCCGTAAATGTCTGTGATTTACAACGGTCGTTTCAGATGGCTGTTGCCTAAATTCCCCATTTTCTCCCTGCTAGCAGGAATAAGAATTGCAAATGGCTGCTAAATGGATTTCACAAGATGTTTCTATTGTGTTCCTAACACAGATGAGGCTGCACACAGGGAGGTTAAAGTAACAGTGACCTCATTCTTTATTAAGACACTCCAGAGTGAGGAACAGGTCTTGGGGGCTGGCTTATATACAGTGCTCCCAAGGGATGCTGGGATCCCTTGGGACTTCAGGGGATGCACTCCCTGGTGGCGGAACATGGGAGTGCATGCTTTACAGGTACACAACAGTTTCCATGTTTCATAGAAACATAGAAACATAGAAAATAGACACAGGAGTAGGCCATTCAGCCCTTCTAGCCTGCACCGCCATTCAATGAGTTCATGGCTGAACATGAAACTTCAGTACCCACTTCCTGCTTTCACGCCATACCCCTTGATCCCCCGAGTAGTAAGGACTTCATCTAACTCCCTTTTGAATATATTTAGTGAATTGGCCTCAACTACTTCCTGTGGTAGAGAATTCCACAGGTTCACCACTCTCTGGGTGAAGAAGTTTCTTCTTATCTCGGTCCTAAATGGCTTACCCCTTATCCTTAGACTGTGACCCCTGGTTCTGGACTTCCCCAACATTGGGAACATTCTTCCTGCATCCAACCTGTCCAAACCCGTCAGAATTTTAAACGTTTCTATGAGGTCCCCTCTCACTCTTCTGAACTCCAGTGAATACAAGCCCAGTTGATCCAGTCTTTCTTGATAGGTCAGTCCCACCATCCTGGGAATCAGTCTGGTGAATCTTCGCTGCACTCCCTCAATAGCAAGAATGTCCTTCCTCAAGTTAGGAGACCAAAACTGTACACAATACTCCAGGTGTGGCCTCACCAAGGCCCTGTACAACTGTAGCAACACCTCCCTGCCCCTGTACTCAAATCCCCTCGCTATGAAGGCCAACATGCCATTTGCTTTCTTAACCGCCTGCTGTACCTGCATGCCAACCTTCAATGACTGATGTACCATGACACCCAGGTCTCGTTGCACCTTCCCTTTTCCTAATCTGTCACCATTCAGATAATAGTCTGTCTCTCTGTTTTTACCACCAAAGTGGATAACCTCACATTTATCGACATTATACTTCATCTGCCACGCATTTGCCCACTCACCTAACCTATCCAAGTCACTCTGTAGCCTCATAGCATCCTCCTCGCAGCTCAGATTTTCACTGCAGATTTTCTGATCATTAACCAACAGAAAAATCCTGACTGGCTAGTTGGCCTCCAAGTCCGAATTCCCAATATGTGCTTCCCATGTGTGAGTTCATAAAATCCACCTTTATCATGTCAATGCTGATTTCCTCCTCTTTTCAACCTCGTGGATCACCTCTACTTTGCTCTACACTGTGTTAGAACACATGACAGAACTGGGCAATTCTTTGTTGCAACATAGTATAACAACAACAACAACTTATATTTGCATAGCACCTTCACAGGAGTGTTATCAAACAAAATTTGACACCGAGCCACAAAAGGAGAAATTAGGGCGGGAACAGGTAGGTTTTAAGGAGCGTCTTAAAGGAGGAAAGAGAGGTAGAGAGGCGGAGAGGGAGTTCCAGAGCTTGGGGCTTTGGTAACTGAAGGCACGGCCACCAATGGTGGAGCGATTGAAATCGGGGATGCTCAGGAAGGCAGAATTAGAGGAGTGCAGACATCTCGGGGGGAGTGTGGGGCTGGATATAGGGAGGAGGCGAGGTCATGGAGGGATTTGAAAACAAGGAGGCGAATTTTAAAATTGAGTATATTAAAACGACTGCATTTGTCGGCATTGAATTCTTTGTTGGTGGAGGGAAGAGAACGAAAGCGTTATTGCTTACCAAACTGTTCATCCACTGGCATCCTTGGAGTGTTGTCTACCTTCGTGCTCCTCTCTACAATCTCTACGCTCTTCTTACACTGTGTGTACCTCATGTACTAACTGTTCTCCAGCCTGCCCACAACAGAGACCACAAAATTAACCCAAACTCTCGCTGGGCCATAATAATGACTGAATGATGAGTCCCTGGGATCAATATAGGAAAGACACAGTTTAAAAGAGGGCGTTTTCTTTTGTGAGGATGACTCCTTCTTTTAACAATTAATTTATACGCACCATCTTTCCATCTCTGAGACCTTGCTTCAAATGTGGCTCTGAGTGGAGAGTTGAATCTGCCTTTCTGTTTTCAGTGCACGAGTCCACGGTGAAATGGGCTTCGAGCAGCCTCGACCCAAGTTCCAGTGGGAGTGAACCCGCAGTGTAGAACTGCTCATAAATGGCATCACGTCATCGCCATTGGTCACAAAGAAGACTGGTGTGAGAAATGGAACAATTGGTTGCAGGGATAAAATTGGGTCAATATCCTGGAACTCCCTCCCTAACAGCACTGTGGGAGCACCTTCACCACACGGACTGCAGCGGTTCAAGAAGGCGGCTCACCACCACCTTCTCAAGGGGCAATTAGGGATGGGCAATAAATGCCGGCTTTGCCAGCGACGCCCACATCCCGTGAACAAATAAAAAACAGATAAAGTACAGCTCAAGGACAGAGGAGAAATAGTTTTACTCTGCATTTTACCGGCGTACCCAACACTGAAGTTCTCGGTGCTGACAATAACTAGAAAAAAAACAAAAGTGACTGGGCATGAAGCTCTTAGGGGCCGAAATTGATGGCCTTACTGCCGACTGCTGCTGAGATCCGCCAACATTCCTCTCCGGGTTGCGCCCAGTGCCAGTGGGCGGGAGGGGAGAACCGGCGGGAACCGCCCGCTGACTTCAACGGAGGGCCAAGTGGTGCAAGTGACCTCTTGCCCGCCGAGATGCCAGATTGGTGCGAGCGGGAGCCGGTGGGTGTCGGCGACAGCAGGGGGAAGGAACACCACGCGGAGGCTGGTCTAACCCCAACGGCAAGTTTAAAAAGCTGAAAAGAAAGGTTAGTGAACTTTTTAAGACATTTTTTTTTTCACAGCGACTTACCTCAATGGGTTCCCCTGAAGGTCTTCCGGACAATTTTTTTTTTCCAATATTTTTTTTTTTGAACGTCTTCGACCCTCCGTGGGCCTGACTCCATCCTGGGCGACACTTCGGCGGCAAGCGCTTTTGCCGCCGAGATTGGGAGATCCCGACCGCTCCCGCCCAGTTTGACGGCGTACGTCACTCGTTGGCCGTCGGCCCAACGTTTAAATTACTTTTCATCACTTTCCCGCCCAAAGTGCCGCCCGGTCTCTCGGCGGCCATCGACGGCCTTTTGGGCAGGGCTTGGCCTTCACCGGGTTCGGCCCCTTAGTCTTGAGGAAGGGTCCAAGGCTCGGAATGTTGCCATGTTGTTTATCCACAGATGGTGCCCGGCCTGCTGGGTATTTCCAGCTTCTTCTGTTTTTATTTTCAGAACAAGCAGTACTCGGGCTGAGCCTTGCCAAACTGTTGGCACTGTGCACCTCCTCCAAGTCAGAAGGTTGTGCTTCACGCCAAACTCCAGGACGTGAGCACTAAATCCAGGCTGGCACTGAGGGAGTGCTGTATCGTCAGATGGCACACCTTGTCGATGAGACGCTGAATCAAGGTCCTGGCTGCCTTCTCCGGAGAACGTAAAACATCCCACAACACTATTCATAAATCAAAAGCAGAGGAGTTATCTTGGTGTCCAGGCCAACATTTATCCTTCACATGACACTGCCAAAAAACACATCAACTGCTCAGCCATATCATTAGTGTTTGTGGGAGCTTGCTGTGTGCAAATTGACTGCCATATTTACCTAAATTACAACAGTGACTACACTTCAAAAGTACTTCATTAGCCCTGAACCTATTTGGGATATTTTGAGAATGTAAAATGCACAATATAAAGGCAAGTTCTTTCTTGGTTCTTTACGCCTGGCAATTTGACTGCTCCAGATCTGAATAGCAGGGAAGGAGTTGCTTGTAAGTATGTTTCTTCGTAATTTATCCCTTTTTTTTCATTGTTTACCTGCATTTAATCTTAAATACAAACAAAGATCCATTTTTTTACATTAGGCAGCGTCGGAACAAGGTGCAACAAGAGGAAACGCCAACACTCACATGTTCCAGAAATTTCAGCCTGGGAGCTTGAGCCCGTGGTAGACATTAATGTCGTGCTAATTAAGAGAGCTGGATAAACTTGAGCTAGAAATGCCATTGATACAGAGTGCCGGCTTGGCTCTGTTGGTAGCATTCTCTGCTCTGAGTGAGAAGGCGATAACTTCGGGTCCCATGCCAGGACTTGAGCACAGAAGCAATACGGACACTTCAGTGAGGTGATTAGGGAGTCCTGTGTTGGCAGAGGTGATGTCCTTTGCTATAGAGACTCGGGTGGATGTTAAGTTTCCCAAGGCACCTTTTGAAGAGCAGAGAATTCTGCCCAATCCGTCTTTCGAATGAGACGTTAAACTGAAGCCCCGTCTGCCCTCTCAGTTGGACGTAAAAGATCGCACAGCACTGTTTCAAAGAAGAGCAGGGCGTTATCCCCGGTGTCCTGGCCAATATTTATCCCTCAATCAACATCACTAAAACAGATTATCACATTGCTGTGTGTGGGAGCTTGCTATGCGCAAATTTGGCTGCTGCGTTTCCCACATTACAACAGTGACTACACTCCTATTGGTCCAGAAATCAGCCAGAAATCGGCGCGGTCCCAGCCTGCAAGACCATCAGCAGGCTGGGGTCATTAGAGGGAGTAACGTGTGGCGGCATACTATTGCAGGGAGCAGCGCGTGCTGCTGCAGGAGGGCGACGGCTGACTGCAGCGCAGGCAGGTACAGCAGGAGCAGCGAGGTCGGTGTGAAGGAGCGGCGAGAGATTGTAGAGGGATGTGATTGGGGCCCAGAAGAGGCGAGAGTTCGGGGCCTAGAAGAGGTGTGAGCCCAGGGACAGCACGGCCCAGCCCACACTGCGATATGTGTGTGCACACTAGATCCCTGCAGCAGAGCAGGTCTCCAGTCGTCTTGGTTAATCCTTGCCACTGGACCAAGACCTCGCTCTGTCAAGCCCGTGTGGTGGATGGTGTGCAACGGTCACCACACGTTAAAACAATCCACACACAGGCATCTTCCACCCTTCAGGGTGTAGTTTGGGATCCGGAATATCATTGAAACACCTGTGAACTCATCCGTTTTCGGCCTGGAAGCAAGTCATCCTCGTTTCGAGGGACTGCTATAATGATGATACGCCAAAAGTACTTCATTAGCTGTAAAGCGCTTTGGGACGTCCGGTGGTCGTGAAAGACGCTATGTAAATGCAAATCTTTCTTTTTCCCTACTTACCGGACTTGATAATCTTATTGAATTCATGTATTTTTATGGTCTTGAATATTTGCAGTTTCATGACGAATTGATGGAGCAAGTATCAATTATCCTTAAGCACACAGTGACCACGGATCACGCTTGTGTAGGTGGCGAGGGCAAATTTGTGAACTTTCAACAATGCTCTCTGCAAGTTTGAAAAAAAAGTTGAAAGTAATCCTTCAAACAAAGCATCGTACAGATGTGTAGTTGCTTATTTTATTTAGGCAAAAACCGAATGACAAATACCCAGGAGCATTCGGTACACCAGAGAGTTAGACTTTGGCATGAGGCAAACAAAAGTATTTAATCAATGTAATAAACGGCAAATCTCTGTACATGCACACTCTGGAAATTCACTAATGCCAGATGATCAGCCTTTGCCATTTTACATTGACTTGTTTCTCATTTAATACATTTCCAAGTCCGCCTCTTTTAAGAACATAAGAACATAAGAATTAGGAACAGGAGTAGGCCATCTAGCCCCTCGAGCCTGCTCCGCCATTTAACAAGATCATGGCTGATCTGGCCGTGGACTCAGCTCCAGTTACCCGCCCGCTCCCCATAACCCTTAATTCCCTTATTGGTTAAAAATCTATCTATCTGTGACTTGAAGACATTCAATGAGCTAGCCTCAACTGCTTCCTTGGGCAGAGAATTCCACAGATTCACAACCCTATGGGAGAAGAAATTCCTTCTCAACTCGGTTTTAAATTGGCTCCCCCGTATTTTGAGGCTGTGCCCCTTAGTTCTAGTCTCCCCGACCAGTGGAAACAACCTCTCTGCCTCTATCTTGTCTATCCCTTTCATGATTTGAAATGTTTCTATAAGATCACCCCTCATCCTTCTGAACTCCAACGAGTAAAGACCCAGTCTACTCAATCTATCATCATAAGGTAACCCCCTCATCTCCGGAATCAGCCTAGTGAATCGTCTCTGTACCCCCTCCAAAGCTAGTATATCCTTCCTTAAGTAAGGTGACCAAAACTGCACGCAGTACTCCAGGTGCGGCCTCGCCAATACCCTGTACAGTTGCAGCAGGACCTCCCTGCTTTTGTACTCCATCCCTCTCGCAATGAAGGCCAACATTCCATTGGCCTTCCTGATTACCTGCTGCACCTGCAAACTAACTTTTTGAGAATCATGCACAAGGACCCCCAGGTCCCTCTGCACCGCAGCATGTTGTAATTTCTCCCCATTCAAATAATATTCCCTTTTATTGTTTTTTTTTCCAAGGTGGATGACCTCACACTTTCCGACATTGTATTCCATCTGCCAAACCTTAGCCCATTCACTTAACCTATCTAAATCTCTTTGCAGCCTCTCTGTGTCCTCTACACAACCTGCTTTCCCACTAATCTTTGTGTCATCTGCAAATTTTGTTACACTACACTCTGTCCCCTCTTCCAGTTCATCTATGTATATTGTAAACAGTTGTGGTCCCAGCACCGATCCCTGTGGCACACCACTAACCACCGATTGCCAACCCGAAAAGGACCCATTTATCCCGACTCTCTGCTTTCTGTTAGCCGGTCAATTCTCTATCCATGCTAATACATTTCCTCTGACTCCGCGTACCTTTATCTTCTGCAGTAACCTTTTGTGTGGCACCTTGTCGAATGCCTTTTGAAAATCTAAATACACCATATCCATCGGTACACCTCTATCCACCATGCTCGTTATATCCTCAAACAATTCCAGTAAATTAGTGAAACATGATTTCCCCTTCATGAATCCATGTTGCGTCTGCTTGATTGCACTATTCCTATCTAGATGTCCCGCTATTTCTTCCTTAATGATAGTTTCAAGCATTTTCCCCACTACAGATGTTAAACTAACCGGCCTATAGTTACCTGCCTTTTGTCTGCCCTCTTTTTTAAACAGAGGCGTTACATTAGCTGCTTTCCAATCCGCTGGTACCTCCCCAGAGTCCAGAGAATTTTGGTAGATTATAACGAATGCATCTGCTATAACTTCCGCCATCTCTTTTAATACTCTGGGATGCATTTCATCAGGACCAGAGGACTTGTCTACCTTGAGTCCCATTAGCCTAGTGATAGTGATTGTCTCAAGGTCCTCTCTTCCCACATTCCTGTGACCAGCAATTTTTGGCATGGTTTTTGTGTCTTCCACTGTGAAGACCGAAGCAAAATAATTGTTTAAGGTCTCAGCCATTTCCACATTTCCCATTATTCAATCCCCTTCTCACCTTCTAAGGGACCAACATTTACTTTAGTCACTCTTTTCCGTTTTATATATCTGTAAAAGCTTTTGCTCTCCGTTTTTATGTTTTGCGCAAGTTTACCCTCGTAATCTATCTTTCCTTTCTTTATTGCTTTCTTAGTCATTCTTTGATGTCGTTTAAAATTTTCCCAATCTTCTCGTTTCCCACTAACCTTGGCCACCTTATACGCCTTGGTTTTTAATTTGATACTCTCCTTTATTTCCTTGGTTATCCACGGCTGGTTATCCCTTTTCTTACCGCCCTTCTTTTTCACTGGAATATATTTTTGTTGAGCACTATGAAAGAGCTCCTTAAAAGTCCTCCACTGTTCCTCAATTGTGCCACTGTTTAGTCTGTGTTTCCAGTCTACTTTAGCCAACTCTGCCCTCATCCCACTGTAGTCCCCTTTGTTTAAGCGTAGTACGCTCGTTTGAGACACTACTTCCTCACCCTCAATCTGTATTACAAATTCAACCATACTGTGATCACTCATTCCGAGAGGATCTTTTACTAGGAGATCGTTTATTATTCCTGTCTCATTACACAGGACCAGATCTAAGATAGCTTGCTCCCTTGTAGGTTCTGTAACATACTGTTCTAAGAAACAATCCCGTATGCATTCTATGAATTCCACCTCCAGGCTACCCCGTGCGATTTGATTTGACCAATCGATATGTAGGTTAAAATCCCCCATGATTACTGCCGTTCCTTTTTCACATGCCTCCATTATTCCCTTGATTATTGCCCGCCCCACCATGAAGTTATTATTTGGGGGCCTATAAACTACGCCCACCAGTGACTTTTTCCCCTTACTATCTCTAATATCTACCCACAATGATTCAACATTTTGTTCATTAGAGCCAATATCGTCTCTCACAACTGCCCTGATATCATTCTTTATTAACAGAGCTACCCCACCTCCTTTCCCTTCTTGTCGATCTTTCCGAATCGTCAGATACCCCTGTATGTTTAATTCCTAGTCTTGGCTACCCTGCAACCACGTTTCTGTAATGGCCACCAAATCATACCCATTTGTAATGATTTGTGCCGTCAACTCATTTACTTTAACTCAAATGCTGCGTGCGTTTAGGTCGAATGTTTTAATACTAGTTTTTAAACCATGATTTTTAGTTTTGACCCCTCCTGCAGCCCCTTTATGTTCAGTGGCCCTTTTTGTTTTTTGCCTTGGGTTTCTCTGCCCTCCACTATTACTCATCTCCTTTCTGTTTTTTGCTTTTGTCTCCTTTTTGTTTCCCTCTGTCTCCCTGCATTGCTTTCCATTCCCCTGCCATATTAGTTTAACTCCTCCCCAACAGCACTAGCAAACACTCCCCCGAGGACATTGGTTCCGGTCTTGCCTAGATGCAGACCGTCCGGTTTGTACTGGTCCCACCTCCCCCAGAACCGGTTCCAATGCCCCAGGAATTTGAATCCCTCCGTGCTGCACCACTGCTCAAGCCACGTATTCATCTGAGCTATCCTGCGATTCCTACTCTGACTGGCACGTGGCACTGGTAGCAATCCTGAGATTACTACTTTTGAGGTCCTGCGTTTTAATTTAGCTCCTAGCTCCTTAAATTCGTCTCGTAGGACCTCATCCCTTTTTTTTACCTATATCGTTGGTACCAATGTGCACCACGACAACTGGCTGTTCACCCTCCCTTTTCAGAATGTCCTGCACCCGCTCCGAGACATCCTTGACCCTTGCACCAGGGAGGCAACATACCATCCTGGAGTCTCGGTTGCAGCCGCAGAAACGCCTATTTATTCCCCTTACAATCGAATCCCCTATCACTATCGCTCTCCCACTCTTTTTCCTGCCCTCCTGTGCAGCAGAGCCAGCCACGGTGCCATGAACTTGGCTGCTGCTGCCCTCCCCTGATGAGTCATCCCCCTCAACAGTACTCAAAACGGTGTATCTGTTTTGCAGGGGGATGACCACAAGGGACCCCTGCACTACCTTCCTTGCACTGCTGGTCTTCCATTCCCTAGCTGGCTGTGGACCCTTCACCTGCGGTAAGACCAACTCGCTACATGTGCTACTCACGTCATTCTCAGCATCGTGGATGCTCCAGAGTGAATCCACCCTCAGCTCCAATTCCGCAACGCGGACCGTCAGGAGCTGGATGCGGACACACTTCCCGCATACGTAGTCGTCAGGGACACCAGAAGTGTCCCTGAGTTCCCACATGGTACAGGAGGAGCATATCACGTGACCGAGCTCTCCTGCCATGACTTAACCCTTAGATACACTTAAATTGGCAACAACAATGCTAAAGTTTACTCACTGTTATTGAAGAGAAAAAAGAAAAACTACTCACCAATCAGCAGCCAATCACTCACCCCCTTGGCTGTGACGTCACCTTTCTGTTTCTTTCTACTTCTTTTTTGCCTTCTCCCTGTACCTGCACAAGCCACGCCTCTCCAACGAACTCCCGACGCTGCTCCCGACTGCCGCTGCGTTGGGCCTTTATAGGCCTCTCACCGACCCTGGAACTATATACTCATCATGGGGCTGAGCTGCCTCTCTGCCTATCATTTCATAATCCGCACTGGATTCATGGCCATCAGCAGACTCTTCATCGACACAGTGAGTCATATTTCTTTTACACATTCACTGGAGGTGGCCCTTTGTGCTGCAGCCTTTACACACATAGTCTTTAAAGCGGCACTGGTGAGCCCTGTGATTCTCTCCGTAACGCCAGCATAGTGCTATTCGATTAGTCCCCCTCGGCGGACTCTGAGTTAAGGGACTCGGGGGCCTGTTTTCTCTTCCCTGAGAAGGTTCGCATTCTACAGTCCAGCCTCTAAAAGGTGCCACTCTGTGTACAGTACTTGTCGGGTTTGAGTCCTGAGGATGAGTCATCTGCCTAGAGCCACAGGTCGAGGTCATGAATGCCTGGCTCACGGAGATGGCCTTCTGCAGTGTGACTGTGGTATCCGCAGACAGTAGCTTATGAAGAAGGCCCTCGTGGCCGATTCCAATGACAAAGATATCCCGCAGAGCTTCGGTGAGGTAGTTGCCAAAATCACACGGTGCCGCCAGCCTCCTGAGATCTGCGGGGTATTTTGCGATTTCCTGGCCTTCGGGCCGTCGGTGGGTGTAACACCGGTGTCTGGTTGTGAGGATGCTCTCTTTGGGCTTGAGTTGTTCTTGAATCAGCGTTACAAACTCCTCGTACGTCTTGGTCGTTGTCTTCGCTGGTGCCAGCAAGTCCCATAGACAGTGGGCCCACAACTGGTTAGCAGGATAGCTCTGCGCTTATCAGCCAGTGTGGTCAGATTGTCACCTGCCAGGTCGTTTGCTGTGAAGAAATGGTCGAACCTCTCCACAAAGGCGTCCCAATCATCACCATCCGCGAACTACTGCAACGTACCAAGGGTAGCCATTTTCACGTGAAGGTCCGTAATCTTGTCGCCAATTGTTATGTCTTTAGATGCTCTGATAATGACTCCACGAGGCAATGTGTTGTACTTGAACTGTAGTGACCTTAGTCCTTTATTGATAACTCCAAATTGAAGATCACACCTGGTGGCCTGCCTTTTATACTAGGCCTGGCACACCTGTACAGGTGACCTACAAGCCTCCCACTGCAGTGCCCCCGGTGGCACACCTTGTAATAGAACAAGCAGTAACTATGTCAGATACATGACAATAACCTTGTCAGTATAGGCCACAGTCCAATGAGTATAACCTTGTCAGTATAGCTCACATCCCATTGAGTATAACCTTGTCAGTATAGCTCACAGCCCAATGAGTATAACCTTGTCAGTATAGCTCACATCCCATTGAGTATAACCTTGTCAGTATAGCTCACATCCCATTGAGTATAACCTTGTCAGTATAGCTCACATCCCATTGAGTATAACCTTGTCAGTATAGCTCACATCCCATTGAGTATAACCTTGTCAGTATAGCTCACATCCCATTGAGTATAACCTTGTCAGTATAGCTCACATCCCAATGAGTATAACCTTGTCAGTATAGCTCACATCCCATTGAGTATAACCTTGTCAGTATAGCTCACATCCCATTGAGTATAACCTTGTCAGTATCCAAGAGCTTGATCTTTCAGGTAGTAGGGCAGCACCACCAATGCCAAGGAACACTGACAATGCTGCTCTGTGACGGCCTCTCAAAGATTGGAGCTGTCGGTTTTCCGTCCTGTTCTGGACTATAGCGTGCTGCCGCCGGCATTCTTCTCAAATAACCCGCCCAGGAACTGACAAACACCACCTATTGAGGTCAGATGTCTGTCAGAGACGGAGTTCAAATTAATTCAGAAGAAACGTCTTTATCCAGAGAGTGGTGAGAATGTGGAACTCGCTGCCACAGGGAGTGGTTGAGGCGAATAGTATCGATGCATTTAAGGGGAGGCCAGGTAAGGGCTTATGAGGGAGAAGGGATAAGAGGGTTATGCTGATAGAGTTAGATGAGGAAAGACGGGAGGAGGCTCGAGTGGAGCATAAACGCCGGCATGGACTGGTTGGGCCGAATGACCTGTTTCTGTGCCGTATATCCGATGGGCTGCATTTTCTGTTTTCGGGGCAACGGAGGCGGGGCGGGAATAGTTTGTGCTTTAGTATATACGTTTTAAGGCATCTGGGCCCTGCGTCAGGGTGTACAGCGCTAAGGGAAGCGTTATACACTTTTTGAGGTGCAAGGATGGGAAACTTGCGAACTAAAGTGCCAGGCTGTGTGGACTCCGAGAGGGGGATGGGGGGGGGAACCTTAAAAAAACACATAAAAACATTCTCAAAACATTGCCCACGCCACCACAACGCCAATCACTCAAAAAATAAAAAGAACAAACCCTTGCACATACCCGCGGAGTACATTACCTTCCTCACCGCCGATGGGATGGTTGGACCGCTCTGGTCTCCTGAGCGGTCAGTGTGGCCGCACTTCTGGACAGACCGGTCGGGCCGGAGCTCAAAACTCGCGGCGATATCGCAACCAGGGCGTCGCACACCAGGCGCAGCTCTCCCCCGGGCGGTGCTGCTACACACGGTCGCACAACCTGAGCGGAGGATCGCGGCTGGGCCTCACAGCCACCTTTCACACCGCTCCGGGGCGAAACCCATTCTGTGTCTGCAATAACTGTTAGACTGAGTACTGCTTAACTCCAAGAGGTGTAACCATGGCTCTGCTTTATTCAGGCCCAAAGTGACTAATATACAAAATGTCTGGCCTTTTATACTTGGGCTGCACACACATGCATGCAGCCCAATGGCCTCCAACAGTGACGCCATCTAGTGGCTTGTGATCCCAAAAGTACATACATGACAACCCCGAGCGCAAAGGACCGGAAAATCCAACCTCATGTATGTAATCCTTTGTATGATGGCTGCTTTATTGTCAGCAGGACACCCTGGAAAGGATTTCACTTCCTCTACAAATAGTTTAACAGCTAAGTTATGGAGCTGCCCCACTTGAATATAAACGACAGCGCTGGCTACAGCATCGTGCCGATCACAGAGGACATTGCTGAGAAAACCTTCCTTAAAGTAAGTAGAGGCCATATGGGTTGGAGACCTTGTTGCGAGTATGCCTATATGGGCTACAGTGGTTATGTTACTGGGCGAGTAATCCAGAGACATGAGTTCAAATTCCATCATGGCAGCTGGGGAATTAAGTTCTGTTAATTTACAAATCTCGTATCAGTAATGGTGACCATTACTGGATGGCAAGTGCTGGATCCCTAATGGCCTGCAGGGAAGGAAATCTGCCGCCCTTACCCGGTCTGGCCTACATGTGACTCCAGACCCACAGCAATGTGGTTGACTCTTAACTGCCCTCTTGGGTTCACCACCACCTTCTCGAGGGCAAATAGGGATGGGCAATAAACGCTGGTGTTGCCCATAGCCCATGACCAACTTTAAAAAATGCTCATTCAAAGATCGGGTACTTGAAGCGTTGATTGATAAATCAAAGGAGGAAAATATGACAAAAATCGTGGTTTCCAAAAGTTTTTAAAATGCTAGTAATAGTCAAAATGGTTAATCTTCAGGTTAAATCTATTTCTTTCTAACTAAAGATGGATTATAAAAGAAAGATATGGATTTATATAGCGCCTTTCACGACCACCGGACATCTCAAAGTGCTTTACAGACAATGAAGTAATTTTGTAATGTGGGAAACGCAGCAGCCAATTTGCGCACAGCAAGCTCCCACAAACCGCAATGTGATAATGACCAGATAATGTGTTTTTTGTTATGTTGATTGAAGGATAAATATTGGCCCCAGGACACCGGGGAAAACTCCCCATGCTCTTCTTCGAAATAATGCCATGAGATCTTTTACGTCCACCTGAGAGAGCAGACGGGGCCTTGGTTTAACATCTCATCTGAAAGACGGCAATGCAGCACTCCCTCAGCACTGCACTAGTGTCAGCCTAGATTTTTTTGTGCTTAAGTCCCTGGAGTGGGACTTGAACCTTCTGACTCAGAGGTGAGTGTGCTGCCCACTGAGCCACAGCTGTCGCAAAAGTCTGTTTTTTACAGTAACAAAAGCTGAAGCAAAAGGGCTTCCATTACACAGGGCCTAATTACATCCATTGCATGAACTGCCTATGTACTTAATACATTGTATGAACTGCTTAATAAAGAATTATTGTGCACTAATTCAGCATTATGCAAATAGATGGCATCATCCTAAAATGCCAGAGTTCACTTTCTGAATATTAGCAGAGAATTTTTTGTTCCAACAGTTGTTTTTAAAGCCAGCTTCAATAATGTAGGTTACTGCACTGAAGAGCGGGTTTGGAAGTCACCAAGAAACACATGGTGGATTGTTTGGGAGTGGTGCCCGGCTGTGGGTCGAGTGGGCAGTAAATGAGAACAGCTGACCCCCCCCCCCCCCCGCACCCCCTGAGAGTGCCCTAATTATCCTCGCAGTGTGAGCTGAGCACGGCCTGGATCGGGCCTCTCGCTGGGAACTTGCCAAAGGTGAGTGGGGAGGTGGGTAACTGGGACACCCCTGTGGTTTTTGAACGGGAGGTCATTAGATACCACCAAATGAAAAAGACTTGCATTGATATAGCGCCTTTCACGAACACCACATGTTCCAAAAGCGCTTTACAGCCAACGAAGTACTTTCTGAAGTGTAGTCACTGTTGTAATGCAGGGAACACGACAGCCAATTTGCGCACAGCAAGCTCCCACAAACAGCAAAGTGTGATAATGACCAGATAATCTGTTTTTAGTGATGTTGATTGAGGGATAAATATTGGCCCCAGGACACCGGAGATAACTTCCCCTGCTCTTCTTCAAAATAATGCCATGTGATCTTTTACATCCACCTGAGAGTGCAGACGGGGCCTCGGTTTAACGTCTCATCCGAAAGACAGCACCCCCGACAGTGCAGCACTCCCTCAGCACTGCACTGGAGTGTCAGCCTAGATTTATGTGCTCTAGTCTCTGGAGTGGGACTTGAACCCACAACCTTCTGACTCAGAGGCGAGAGAGTGCTGCCCACTGAGCCACAGCTGACACTAAAGATCGAAGTCTGGAAATATCATTGAAAAACGATGTTGCAGAACCTCACAGGATTTTATATCTCCAGAGCAGCTCCCTCAAGAAGGGATGTTGCTGTATTTTGCACCCAACCCAACAAAAAGCCACTGGGTTAGTAAGAAATGGCAGCACAAAGGATCAGCACGGTGTCCCACACTCAGGGGAACTGCGAACAGATGAGGAAGAGATTTGCCAACTCCAGCAAATCTGCCGGGATAAGACGACTCTACAAGATAGTCAGGCAAAGAATTTACGCCACAAGAGTTTTCCTCAATCAGCTATACAAAGCATTCAGACATCTAACCTCAGGGTTACGAACCATTGGTAAAGGACATTAACAGCTTGGTAACATGCTAAATAGTGGGTGCAAAGTGTGAAACATGTTTTGTTTCTTAACTTGCCCCATTATCATCTCATTTGTGACCATCATCCCTTTTGTCTCTCTAATCTCTCCTGCCTTCCACCCTATCACAGACCTTCCCTTTTGTTCTTTCCTCCTCTCCCCCTTTCCCTGCCCCTCCATTTCCTTATGAACTTGTTGCATCTCAAACTTTTTCCAGTTCTGACGAAAGGTCACAGACCCGAAACGTTAACTCTGTTTCCCTCTCCACCAGGCCTGCTGAGATTTCCAGCATTTCTGTTTTTGCTTAGTTACATGCACTGAGAAAGAGGCCAGTCCCGTGCGTGTTCTCCCAGCGTACTTTCAAACACAGGTGGGCAAAGCTCCCTCCTGGATCTGAGAACCTGAATCGCAGCTTCCAGTGCAAACATCATCATCATCATCATCATCATCATCATCATAGGCAGTCCCTCGGAGTCGAGGAAGACTTGCTTCCACTCTAAAAGTGAGTTCTCAGGTGACCGTACAGTCACAATATGGGAAGCGCTGCCTGCTCTTAGTTTCCGCATGCTCTCGGCGACGAGACTCGAGGTGCTCAGCGCCCTCTCGGGTGCTCTTCCTCCACTCAGGGCGGTCTTTGGCCAGGGCTTCTCAGGTGCCAGTGCCGATGGGGATGTTGCATTTTATCAAGGAGGCTCTGAGGGTGTCCTTGTAACGTTTCCTCTGCCCACCTGGGGCTCGCTTGCCGTGTAGGAGTTCCGAGTAGAGCGCTTGCTCTGGGAGTCTCGTGTCAGGCATGCGAACGATGTGGCCCGCCTAATGGAGCTGGTCGAGTGTGGTCAGTGCTTTGATGCTGGGGATGTTGGCCTGGTCGGGAACATTGACAGTGCGTCTGTCCTCCCAGGGGCTTTGCATGATCTTACGGAGGCAGCGCTGTCGACCAGGGAGTCAGCTGCCAATCTGACGTGAGCAACTACAGTCTCAGCACGTGTGAGAGTGGCTTGGATGATCCAGCATTCTCACATATACAAAAATCACAGGCAGTAGGAATACCTGCTTTAAGTAACTAGAGAGTGAAAAGGAACATATAAAACCACAAAAAAAAATCTTCAAGAGCGCCAGCAAGATCCCAATGCTGCCCTCGTCTGGCCAGATTGTGGAAGTGCACTGAATCGAAGAAAACTTGCTTATTCATTTTAGAATTACTAACTTATATTAAAAAAAACAAGCACACGAGCCTCGTACTGGAGTTATACAACATTCACATCATTTTCGTGCAAGTTAAAGAAGTTATATAGAGAGTTGCTTTTTGTTTTTAAAAAAAGGTTCATTTAATCATAGAATCATAGAGGTTTACAGCACGGAAGGAGGCCATTTCGGCCCATCGTTTCCGTGCCGGCCAACAAGAGGCTATCCAGCCTAATCCCACTTTCCAGCTCTAGGTCCGTAACCCTGCAGGTTACTGCACTTTGAGTGCACATCCAAGTACTTTTTAATTGTGGTGAGGGTTTCTGCCTCTACCACCCTTTCAGGCCGTGAGTTCCAGACCCCCAGCACCCTCTGGGTGAAGACATTTCCCCTCAAATCCCCTTTAAACCTTCCACCAATTACTTGTTGCAATTCAATCACAGAGTATATAGTTGTGTCTTTGAGATTGATCTCTCTGGTGTGCCATCCAATTATTCCTCATTCTTTGCTGGACAATATCTCTAAAAATATTTACAAAATTTCGTAAAAATTTAAGATGCCAAAATCTTTTAAATCTTTTCAATGTGTTGAGAAAGTGCCTGCTCCTGCTGTGTTCTACTGGCTACAAAGGTTACAGAGCTCTGCACATGTATCTAAGCACGGATGCATTTTGTTGATAGCTCACATAAGGCGCAATCAACGGTATAACTTCTATCTGCCGACTAAGCACCGCACTCTAAACCTGGCAGTCTCGGGCAGTACTACAAACCCACCTCAAAGGTGCTTCTTTGAATCTTACACAATATTGGGATCTTTTAATTACTGGGACAGTAGTGTGATTTACAAATACAACTATTTATATTCATACAAAACTTTTCACATGTTGAATTAGCTCCCTTGATTTAATCAGTGCAAGAACTTGTGATGCCTAACCTTCATTTCAGAGCAGAAGGGACGTTGCAGATTCATTATTGAGATTAAACTCATCGGTAATGAGTGACACAGGATTGTTGCTGTACTTTTCTCTAACAGCTTATAAGAGCTCAGGTCAGGGGGTGCATTACTGATTCGCTTTCTTTATTCGGGCGTTAAATAATTTCACCCAAAACTGTTAATTTAAGATGAGATCTTGTACAAATATTGAAATGCCCTGTTCAGCTACACACACACACATGCGCCACCTTCTGGAGTATGACAGAAACACTGGGGCGATCTCTTAAATCAGGGCAGCAATCCAATCAAGGAGTTTAGGCAACTTCATGAGCATCAATGAAAGAGAATCTAGGTTCCCTATAGACCGTAAACGATGGATCGCGTTGGTCACATTTGATCAACTCTGCTGGGCAGGCCACATTGTCCGCATGCCAGACACGAGACTCCCAAAGCAAGCGCTCTACTCGGAACTCCTTCATGGCAAGCGAGCCAAAGGTGGGCAGAGTAAACGTTTCAAGGACACCCTCAAAGCATCCCTGATAAAGTGCAACATCCCCACCGACACCTGGGAGTCCCCAGCCAAAGACCGCCCTAAGTAGTGTTAGATGTGGTCCTTACGGCTAAAGGGATCAAGGGGTATGGAGAGAAAGCAGGAATGGGGAACTGAAGTTGCATGATCAGCCATGATCATATTGAATGGTGGTGCAGGCTCGAAGGGCCGAATGGCCTACTCCTGCACCTATTTTCTATGTTTCTATGTTTCTATGGAGGAAGTGCATCCGGGAGGGCGCTGAGCACCTCGAGTCTCACCGCCGAGAACATGCAGAAAACAAGCACAGGCAGCGGAAAGGAACGCGCGGCAAGCCTGTCCCACCCACCCTTACCCTCAACCACTCTCTGTCCCACCTATGGCAGGGACTGTGGCTCTCGTATTGGACTGTTCAGCCACCTAAGGACTCATTCTAAGAGTGGAAGCAAGTCTTCCTCGATTCCGAGGGACTGCCTGTGATGATGATGATGATGAAACGATGAATTGTGTCTGCATTACTGATTTATATCTTTAGTGCAAAACGAACACTTTGGTTTGTTATTACAACAGTGACTACGCTTCAAAAAGTACTTCATTGGCTGTAAAGCGCTTTGAGATGTCCAGTGGTCGTGAAAGGTGCTATATAAATGCAAGTCTTTCCTTTGGTTCTCTCAAGTTTTACACGTGTCAGCCGTATCCCACCCATTGAGTGATCAACAAAGGCCAACTGTGCTGAGGAGAGGGGTTAACCTACTCCTGACCATAAAGGCATTTTTTGTTTTTTTTAATTTCATAATACTCCTGTGATGTGTCTTGGGACGTTTTGCTACGTTAAAGGCGCTCAATCAATACAAGTTGTTATTTTTATTAATTCAACAAGATGGAGAGAAGGATTGCCATCTCCTTTAACCTTGGAAGTGAAATTCTAATATTCCATTCATTGCATTCTGTAAGAACATAAGAAATAGGAGAAGGAGACTTGCATTTATATAGCGCCTTTCACGGCCACCGGATGTCTCAAAGCGCTTTACACCCACGCCCATCCTCCCCCCCCACACCCCCACCCCTCCCCTTCCAGAGAGCTGTGGAGGCTGGGTCATTGAATATATTTAAGGCGGAGATAGACAGATTTGTGAACGATAATGAAGTCAAGGATTATGGGGAGCGGGTAGGGAAGTGGAGCTAGGTCCATGATCAGATCAGCCATGATCTTATTAAATGGCGGAACCAGGCTCGAGGGGCCAGGTGGCCTGCTCCTGCTCCTATTTCTTCTGTTCTTAAGTTCTCATGTATCAGGAAAAGAAAGACTTGCATTTGTATAGCGCCTTTCACGGCCGCCGGTCGTCTCAAGGTGCCTTACAGCCAATGAAGTACTTTCGAAGTGCAGTCACTGTTGTATTGTGGGAGAGAGAGATCCTGACACAATGGGGCTATTCAAGCACCCTTTGCCCTTGCAAGATTCCACATGATAAATTAATAATTCTCTCCACACTTCTGCTTATAAAGGATATAGGAATATAAGAATATATAGGGACAGGATAAGTCCATTTTTCATGTCACTTCAAAAGCAACATGGAAAACAACGCAACGTCCGTGTGATGAAAGCAAACCTTTCACCCTGTGTCAGATAAGAAAAAATACTATGTTAAATATTTTTACGAATTATATACGTGCTTGAAAAATTGGGTTTGCCCGTGCAGTGGCTGGAAAGGAATTTTGTTACCTCTTTCAGGCGAATGGCCAATACAAAACTGAAGCAGAATTAAGATGGACTTCCCTTTCCGATGTAAGTTGAGACAATTTTTTAAATTCATTCACGGGATCTGGGCGTCGCTGGCAAGGCCGGCATTTATTGCCCATCCCTAATTGCCCCTTGAGAAGGTGGTGGTGAGCTGCCTTCTTGAACCGCTGCAGTCCGTGTGGTGAAGGTGCTCCCACAGTGCTGTTAGGGAGGGAGTTCCAGGATTGTGACCCAGCGACGATGAAGGACCGGCCGATATATTTCCAAGTCAGGATGGTGTGTGACTGGGAGGGGAACGTGGAGGTGGTGGTGTTCCCATGCGCCTGCTGCCCTTGTCCTTCTAGGCGGTAGAGGTCGCGGGTTTGGGAGGTGCTGCCGAAGAAGCCTTGGCGAGTTGCTGCAGTGCATCTTGTAGATGGTGCACACTGCAGCCACGGTGCGCCGGTGGTGGAGGGAGTGAATGTTGAAGGTGGTGGATGGGGGGCCAATCAAACGGGCTGCTTTGTCCTGGATGGTGTCGAGCTTCTCGAGTGTTGTTGAAGCTGCACTCATCCAGGCAAGTGGAGAGTATTCCACCTCAATCCTTGTGCAAAGGCTTTGGGGAGTTAGGAGGTGAGACACTCACCGCAGAATACCCAGCTTCTGACCTGCTCTTGTGGCCACAGTATTGATATGGTTGACCCAGTTAAGTTTTTGGTCAATGATCAAGATGTTGATGGTGGGGGATTCAGCGATGCTAATGCCGTTGTGTGTCAAGGGGAGGTTTGCTGTATTGCTATAGGAGCAGGCCAAGTAGTCTGATGTGCAAAGGTAGTCAGGACACACTTTGTCCCAGGTGGTAATCAAATTATGCACGGTCAAATATGCAAAGCCCTGAAGCGTTATAAACAACTGCACTGTCAGTGATTCACTGCATCTCTGCTCGTTTGATGCTGATGTGTCTTTCAATTTGATTGATTGGCAGCTCTTTATTCAATGGCTTTTGGACTGGGGATAAATAACGGACATTTTGCTTCTGTTTTTAGTTGAACTTGAACTCACTGAGGCTGACCAAGGAGTTTTGTCCCCTGCATGTGTCATCGCATCAGGATTTCTGCAAATCTTCTTTCAGCTCCAAGTCAAGCAGATTATTAGATTGTGAAAGAGGATATTTGAATCCTTCGTGGAATGATTCTGTCTCTCTTGTTTTTGGAGTATTTATGCCATCGGTATCTTGTAGCGTCATACTGTTTCTGCAGAATTATTTTGTAAATAGGCAAGGGAATACACAATGGGCTCAATTTTCCCCAAAGCATTTTTTTGGCGTACTTGAAGAGTTACGCCTGATTTTTAGGGGTCTAAGTACGCCCCAAAAAATATTCTAAGTTTCACCGTTGGATTTCTTCATTTTGGCGTGGTGTAATCCGACCTTTAGTTTTGGGGGTGGTACCTTGATCTGGACCAAAAATCGGGCTGCCATGGTAACCAGGGACACAATGTGAGCTGAGAAGGCAAAGTGAAGCATACAGCCGGTCTGGTCCCATTCTCGGTCCCCATTCTCCTGGTCTGGTCCAATTCTCGGTCCCCATTCTCCCGGTCCAGCCCCATTCTCGGTCCCCATTCTCCCGGTCCGGTCTCATTCTCGGTCCCCATTCTCCCGGTCCAGTCCCATTCTCGGTCCCCATTCTCCCCGGTCTGGTCCCATTCTCGGTCCCCATTCTCCCGGTCCGGTCCCATTCTCGGTCCCCATTCTCCCGGTCCAGTCCCATTCTTGGTCCCCATTCTCCCGGTCCAGTCCCATTCTCGGTCCCCATTCTCCCGGTCCAGTCCCATTCTTGGTCCCCGGATTTGTTTTTTCTCTCTCTCTCACTCTCTCCGTGTGTGTGTGTGAACCGAGGACCGAGAATGGGACTGGACAGCATTTGGGCAGGGTTGGAGGTAAGTTGCTGCTGTGTGTTTTTCAATTCTTTCAGTGTTTCCAGGCATCTGCTGCACCGATTTCCTTAACTCTCCGGAAGGCTTTTCTGCAGAGGCCACATACGCTGGCCTAAGCACAACTGGAGTAACTCTCAGCTGGCCAAACTTCCCTAATTGGCATCGGTGGCTGGTTACGTCCCCTTTGGCTGAAAAAAAAACTGACCTAATAAAATCGTAACGAACTGAGTTACACTGGTACAAATTGATTGGGAAACTGTTTTTTCAAATTAGGTCAAAAAGAACAGCCTGCTCCAAAGAAACGGTGCAAATCACTGGGGAAAATTGAGCCCAATAAATGGTAGGACACTGAGAAGTGTAGAGGAACAGAGGGACCTTGGCGTGCATGTCTACAGATCCCTGAAGGTAGCAGGCCAGGTAGATAAGGTGGTTAAGAATGCATACGGGATACTTGCCTTTATTAGCCAAGGCATAGATTATAAGAGCAGGGAGGTCATGCTTGAACTGTGTAAAACACTAGTTAGGCCACAGCTAGAGTACTGCGTGTAGTTCTGGTCACCATGTTACGGGAAAGATGTAATTGCACTAGAGAGGGTGCAGAGGAGACTTACGAGGATGTTGCCTGGACTGGAGAATTTTAGCTGTGAGGAAAGACTGGATAGGCTGGGGTTGTTTTCTCTGGAACAGCGGAGGCTGAGGTGAGACCTGATTGAGGTGTATAAAATAATGAGGGGCCTAGAAAGGCTCAGGTTAATTTACAGTGGGGACATGAGAAGAAATCTAGATGTTACCTTGCAGGGAAAGGTGGGTTTTACTGCCCTCTAGTGAATAATGGGCGTGTATGCATGGATGAGTTGAAGATCTGTAATTTCCACTATTGGCTCATGTAGGTTTAATTTATTCACAACGCAAATATTAAATAATATTACTTGAGAAATTTCATGGTAAGTGTTTAGGCTCCGTCTAATCTTGTTTCTGAGAGGCCGAGATAGAGTGGATAGGAAGGACTCCTTAGCAGAGGGGTCAATAACCAGGAGCCATAGATTTAAAGTAATTGGTAGAAGGATTAGAGGGAATTTGAGGAGAACTTTAATCACCCAGAGGGTGGTGGGGGTCTGGAACTCACTGCCTGAAAGGGTGGTCGAGGCAGACACCCTCATTGCATTTAAAAGGCACTCGGATGTGCACTTGAAGTGCCAGAACCTACAGGGCTACGGACCAGGAGTTAGAAAGTGGGATTAGGCTGGATAGCTCTTGGTCAGCCAGTGCGGGCACAATGGGCCGAATGGCCTCCTTCTGTGCTGTAAATTTCTGATTCTATGAAATAAAACTTTGAGCCTGAAAGGAATGTTGTGACACTACGGGTATCTATTGCCTTTTGAACAAGACAAGATAATGTGATAGACATCCCATGTGGTCCATGTTGCAATATATCTTATATAAGGGGCAATGGATGGTCCTGTCTCGTGCAATCCCATTCATGTCATGGATAAGGGGGGAGGATTCTGTTGATAGGGATCTCGGTCCACTTGCAGAAAATGCTCTTCTGCTGTGAGCACAAGTTAAAGAAGTGTTGAAAGAAAGCCCAAACGAGAGCAGTGCAAGCAGTTTGGGAAAACAATGGATAACTCACTGGTGGTTTTCTCAAGTCAGTTGTCATCGATTCAGTGCTTCTCACCTACGAGTATGCCACAGTTTCCCAATGTCTGCCTTCTGTTTAAGGGGTTCACTAATCCATTGGATAAAGGGAATATTTGTCCAACAAGCTGCGGAATCGAATAAGGTCTCCGCAAAACCCACCTTCCCACAGATCCAATTCTAATGCACAGGATGGAATGGGGCAGTGAGATGAATACAGGCAGGAACTGATGACCCTTGATGCAGTTCACCCTACCATAAGAACATCAGAAATAGGAGCAGGAGTCGGCCATTTGGCCCCTCGAGCTCCACCATTCAGTAAGATCATGGCTGATCTGAGCTGGGCCTCAGCTCCACTTCCCTGCCCGCTCCCCATAACCCTTGACTCCCCTAATGTTCAAAAATCTGTCTATCTCTACCTTAAATATATTCAAAGGCCCAGCCTCCACAGCTCTCTGGGGTAGAGAATTCCAAAGATTCACGACCCTCTGAGAGAAGAAATTCCTCCTCACCGTCTTAAATGGGCGACCCCTTGTTCTGAAACTATGCCCCCTAGTTCTAGATTCTCCCACGAGGGAAAACATCCTCTCTACATCTACCCTGTCGAGCTTCCTCAGAATCTTATACGTTTCAATAAGATCACCTTTCATTCTTCTAAACTCTAATGAGTACAGGCCCAACCTGCTCAACCTTTCTTCATAAGGCAACCTCTTCATCTCAGGAATCAACCTGGTGAACGTTCTCTGAACTGCCTCCAATGCAAGTATAATCACTGTTTCATTCTATAATTGGAGAAAGAGTAGAGACAGAAGGGGGGGAGTTTTCCAAATGAAAAATCTACTGGGTTCCTTCTGCAGGAATTAATTTTCAGGCAAACATTCAAGTGGGTGCCTGGCTCCAACCCAAAGCGGGCGGGTGGCTATTTAAAGAATGTCGCACGGAAACCATTTGGCATCATTGTCCCAGCTGGCAATTTGACGTGATATGTCTGACCCCCTTAACTCAAAAAGGAGCGACGTTGAAAATCAGGAGCCTCCTCTGCATGTCCGACCCCCTCCCCTTCACACCGCCCCCACGAGATTGCTTTAAACAATTAGACTCACAGCTCCCGTCCTTCCTGGAAAAGGAGAATTCAGCACAAATAATGTACTGTTAGCTGAGATTCACTGGATGTGTGGGGAGAAACTCTCCCATAATAGCTGGGCGTCAGACGGTTTTCTTTTCTTTTATAGAAATCCTGGTGGAACTGGTAAATATTGAACCAGGAAAGAAAGAAAGAAAACAGAAAAGAGGAGAAGAGAAGGGAAGAGAAGGGAAGGCTTAGCTTGCATTTATATAGCCTCTTTCATGACCTCAGGATGTCCCAAAGCGCTTTTCAGCCAATGAAATACTTTTGGAGTGTAGTCACTGTTGTAATGTGGGAAACGCGGCAGCCAATTTGCGCACAGCAAGCTCCCACACACAGCAATGTGATAATGACCAGATAATCTGTGTTAGTGATGTTGATTGAGGGATAAATATTGGCCCCAGGACAAGGGAACCATTTGCTTTCTTCCCGCCTCCCAATTGCAGACTGTTTCGATTTTCCTTTTGGAGAAACAATGCAAAGTTCTGAATCTGTTATCTGAATAAAGTTCTGGTCTGGTTCCACAAATATTTACACTGTCAGAAGACAGAAGTATCCTTTGAACTTTAATGTCGCAGTTCAAATGCAGTTTTAAAAAACGCTTGCCAAGTATGAACATTTTCCAAGCTGCCAGAGTACAACAGCCCTGTCAGCCCATTCTTCCTTGAACTTTTTTTTTTGTCATTTGTATAGTAAAAAGAAAGTGGGTATGATTTAAGTGCAGGCATCTCCCCGGCCATCACAAGAATGTCTTGCAGCAGGAAAGGCCATTTGCCCAATAAGTCCATGTTTTCGATCTTTCAGCTTGGCTCCAGTGAGTTTTTCACCAGCTGCCAACATGGTGCAATGATGCACTTCTCCCCAACAACCGTCTCCATGACAACCCATAGTCAGAATGCATCACATGGCACTGATCTTAAGCAGCCTTTCATTTTTTCAGGTTGTACAAAGCACACCATTCGTGTATTTTTTTAAAAATTGTTCACGGGATGTGGGCGTTGCTGGCAAAGGCCAGTATTTATTGCCCATCCCTATTTGCCCTCGAGAAGGTGGTGGTGAGTCACCAGGGTAGTTAAGAGTCAATCACATTGCTGTGGGTCTGGAGTCACCCATAGGCCAGACCAGCAAAGGACGTCAGATTTCCATCCCTAAAGTACATTAGTGAACCAGATGGGTTTTTGCGATAGTACGATAGTTTCATGGGGCTCAATTTTCTCCAATGCTGTTTTTTGGCGTATTTCAAGCACTACAACTGTTTTTTTGGCCCCCGACTACTCCAAAAAAATAACGTGCAAGTTTCCCCGTTCTAATTTTTGAAATTGGCACCGGTGGGTGAAGCCTAATGTCTGCTCTGAAAAAATGATCCCTCCCCCTTCTGCACATGCGCAAAAAAAAAAAATGAAGTTTTTGACGTGACTGCTATAGGCGCGCGTGCCCAGTACACCTCTCGGTCTGCATTCGGCCATATTTAAAGAGCCAGTTGTGTGTGAGAACTTTAATTCTCATTGGAGAAATCGGAGCTGCAATACAAGATGCAACGTGGCTCACGGACCAAGAATTTCTCACAGGATGAAGTGGAGGCACTGGTTACTGTGACTGAGGCCAGATGGCATGAGCTGGACACCAGCAGAGGTCACATAAAAGTTCCACCCAAAGAAATGAAGAAACGCTGGAACCAACTTGTAGAAGATTACTATGCAATGGTGACCACCCCGAGGTCTGGAGGCCAGTGCAAAAAGAAGTGGCAGGACCTTGGTCAAGTAGTTAGTGTAAGTAATATTTTCATTTATTCACTGGAATTGCAATTGTAAATGTGACCAGCTGTATATGTCCCACCCAGCAGAAAGACACCCTCTCTAAAAAGTTATAATTTCATCATTGCAGAGGAAGGTGGCACACAACAAAAGGGAAAGAACTCGAACAGGAGGAGGCCCGGCAAATCTGCAGCCACTGACACCCTTGGAAGACAGGGTCGTTGCTTTGATGGGTTCTGCCTGGAGAAAAGCAACCACCACCGCACAAGCTGGGCCCACACGCGAAGGAGAGGGTAAGTCCTGCAAATTCCACAGTCTGGCTTTGTTATAAGTCAAGTACTGCGTGGGCTAGCCATGCTTTGGTTCATGGGGATGTCTCTGTCATCTAGGCTTCGGTTGATGCAATGTGCTGTCATTCATCATGAACCTGCGGCCTGCGCTGTGTGAGCCGACTCATGCCACCCACCCTGCCCCCTCCTCTGCTGCTAACCATTTGTCTGTTCTGTTATATTTTGCAGAATTTGAGGCCAACCCTGACGATGCAGAAGAAGGTTCAGACACGGACGAGCCTGAAGGGGAGAACTTCTTCCAATCCCACCTTCCAGACCAAGAGCATGGGGGGGGGGGGGGGGCGGAGGGGGAGTAGGAGGGGCAGGGGGAGGGGGAGGATGAAGCTCCCCACTGTTGAACTCACTCTGGAGGAGGTGCTGGTGCCGCCTATTGAAGTGCCAGCCCCTTTCCTGAGTGGTCCGAGTGTTGGGACATTCCATGGTTTCACACAGTCCGAGGCTGCAGCGAGCCACACCCAGGGCCCCACCATCCGAGGCTATGGGTCCCAGTGGGATGCAGTGAGCCACCCCAGGATGAGGAGGGGAAGGAGGGCTCGACAGGTGCCGGATCTAACAGATGTGGTTCAGATGATGGCAATGAGTGCGGAGAGCATTGAACTTACCCGATCACTCCTGGACACCATCAGTGGGGTGGGTGGTGAGGTATCGGGACTGTCGGGAGAAGTACAAATACTCTCATGAGAAATGGGAACACTGTCCGGGCACATGAGGGAGGGAATTTCGCAGGTAGCTGATACACTGTCGGTGAACACAAGGGAAGGAATGTCGCAGGTCGTTGAAACACTGTCGGCGAACATGAGGGAGGGAATGTTGCAGGTAGTTGAGACACTGTCAGGGCACATGAGGGAGGGAATGTCAGAGTTAGCTGCTGCAATAAGGGAACACGCCCAGACCCCATGGCCATTGACAGAATCAACTGCAACTCCCACTCCAATCCCCAGACCAGCCTCTGAAGAGGTCCAATCCGGGCCTTCCACATTACCGCCTGCCCACATCCCCCATCAAGAAGTGCGCATTACCTGAGGTGCTCAAAAGAATAAGCTTGGTACCAACCCGAGTAATGCTGCATCACCGTCTGCGGGCACGGGTCAAGTCAACAAGACCAAGCGCAGCAGGCGGACTTAGAATAAGGTGGAGGAGAGATGGGTGCAGCCTTTCTTTGCTGCTGCTGCTGTTGTTGTTGTTGTTGTTGTTGTTATTATTGTTGTTGCTGTTGTAACTGTTCTCAAATTAAAAGTTTTTTGTAAGTGAAAGTTTGTAAATGATCTTAAAGTTTGGTACAAGAATAGTTTTATTAAAGTTAATAAGTACAAACAAGTGTTAAACTTTAGAATAAAATATATATTAAATTATAACTGAATCATTTCCATTATTTGTTCCATTAACACAACACAACATTACGGAACAGATCCAAACAGTAAACATGGTCCATGTGGAATAGTTGCCGCTGAGCCTTCAGGCAGCAAAGTGTTCACGGATGAGCTGCTGGTGCAAGGCTCGAACAATCGTTAAAGGGGCACGACGGCCCGCCCTCCTCCGCTGTCGTGCTCCGGGTTCAGGTAGTTGCATGGCTTCCTCATCCTCCTCCTCCTCATCCTCCTCCTCCTCCTCGTCATCTGCATCTTCCTCCTCATCATCAGCCACTCTCACCACAGGTGGGTCTTCGACTACCAGCTGCTGCTGCCTCATGATGGCTAAGTTATTCAGCATGCAGCACACAACAGTGAACTGACCGACAGTCTCAGGGGAGTATTGCAAGGGGAATATTGCAAGCAGCCTCCGTAATGGTGCAGGCATCGGAAACGCTGTTTCAAGATGCTGATGGTCCTCTCTAATATGCTGTCTGTCGAAATGTGCGACATGTTGTATTCCTGGTCAGCTTCTGTCCGGGTTACGTGTAGGGGCGTCATGAGCCAGGTGGCGAGGCCGTGCCCTTTGTCTCCCAGCAGCCAGCTCTGCCCTTCTGGCTGCTGCTGAAACATGGCAGATATAGCACTTTTGCGTAGGATGAACGCATCATGTGTGCCACCAGGATATCTCGCATCAACTGACATGAATCAATCTATGTCGTCACAGATGAGCTGCACATTCATGGAGTGGAAGCCTTTTCTGCTCCTGTACATCTCGGAATCATCCAAAGGTGCTCGCAAGTTGATGTGGGTACAATCAATGCAGCCCTGTACCTTTGGGAAGTCAGCAATCCTGGAGAAGTCCACAGCCCTTTCACGCATAGCCTGGGTGGTCATGGGGAACTCTATGTAATCATTCCTCTGGGCATATAGTGCAGCAGTCACCTGCTGAATGCAGATATATGTTGCATGTTGAGAAATAGCGCACTCATCCCCAGTTGTGGCCTGGAGTAATCCAGATGCATAGAACAAAAGTGCAGCTGTAACCTTCACTTCAACTGACAAAGCAGTCCTCCTGACGCTTCTAGGTTGCAGGTTTGCTTTTACTAAGTCACAGATCTCAGTTACAACTTCTTTGCGGAAATGTAGCCTTCTGACACAGTCTGCATCACTCAGGTGCAGTTATGAATGCCTGTCTCGGTATACCCGACATGGGTATGGCCTCCTGTCCATCATCCTACGTGCTCTGAGGTTCCTCATGCGATGATGTCTAATCAATCTTCTCCTCCACAGCACCATCATGCAGAAGGCTTGCATGAGGTATGGCATTGTCAGTATTGCCCCCCATGATTAAATTGTAGCTTTGCAAGAAGTTCAAAACAGCAGGACAAAGTTAAAGCTCTCTCCTCTCTCTCCCCAAGGTGCACGTCCTAGTGTGGACCACACCCTGGTCTGTGCATGTGCAATAGGCTTGCTTAGAATGGGAAGCTAGGCATTCAATGAAGACATTTGGGGCAACGAAGTCTAATGCAATTCTTTAATTTTAATTTTTTTTCAAAGTACCACCCCACCACTGACTGAACGTCTCCTCACTGGGCTCGAGGGTCGGCCGGCAGAATCGCTCCCTCACCCAGACACAGGGGCTCGGCGTCCACCATCTCCTCACACCCACCGGGCTTCTTTTGAAGCCGAGCCCCTGTGTCCGGGTGAGGGACCAATTCTGCCGGCCGACGCTCCAACCCTCGAGCCCGGTGAGGAGACGTTCAATGGGGGCGTGGCACCGTGGAAAAAAATCAAAAATGAAAGAATTACATTAGACTTCCATTTTCTCCCTTTTGACTTTGAAAACTTTAAGCTTCGTGATGCATATTCTTCATCTTCTTGACTCCCTCCAAAACTTCGCCTAAAAACAATGGCGTCTTTCCGCGCCGATTGTTTAATGTGTGCTGGTTTTTCTTAAGTGCCCAGAAGGTTTTTTGGGAGTGATCACATACGCCGTCCTGGGAAAAGTGTAAGTTGGCCAAACTTGCATAAATGTGAAAAACTGGCGCAGACGTCAGGTTACGCCCCCCATTGACGCAAAAAAAATTAACCTAAAGAAATCGTAACTAACTGAGTTATGGTAACGCAGAAACTTTGGGGAAACTTGGAGATTTTAATTTACGCCAAAAAAAGCAGCACATGCCAAAAAAACGGCGCAGATAACTGGGGAAAATTGAGCCCATTATTGATACTCGCGTTTCTTAAATTCCAGATTTATTCATTTAAATTGAATTTAAATTCCCCAGCTGCCATGGTGGGATTTCAACTCTCTGGTTTATTCATCCAGGCCTGAGGATTATTAGTCCAGTAACATTACCACTATGCTACCGTTCCCTTATATCATACATCAACTCAGAGAAGTCAATGTACAGGCAGGTACAACACGCTTAGTCCCCTTCAAATATCTCACTATCGGAGAGATATTTTTAATAGTAAGACAGTTGTACCAGTCGTGGGAATATTAAAAGCGACTTTGGATCAGCAGAATATTTAGAGCGATCCATAATCCAATCATTCATAGCAGCGGAATTTGAGACTTCCACACTTTGATATCTCTTTTATTTTGTGCCTCCACCAAACCACGCTGACCATTTCTCGGTTACACAGATGCATTCGATTCAACGTAGTTTCGGTTTCACATCAACACAAACCATGTAGCATAATTCATCCAAAATGTATTTAGGCCTCAGAAGGTGATCTCCATGAGGGGCGGCAGCTGGTGTGAAGAAAGGGTTAAAAATTTCCCAAACTCCATTTTGAATCTTTTTTCATGTCAGCAGTTGCTGGGGTCGCCGTCTCTTTGCATTCACGTGGCGGTGGGTGCCAAGCAAGCAAGCACAGAGCTCCCATTTCCCTGAGCACAGAGTGACATGAGAGCTGCCAGTATAACTCAGGTCTGATCGAAAGAAAGAACTGGCATTTATCATCATCATCAGAGGCAGTTCCTCGGGATCGAGGAAGACTTGCTTCCACTCTTAGCATGAGTTCTTAGGTGGCTGTACAGTCCAATACGAGAACCACAGTCACTGTCACAGGTGGGACATATAGGCGTTGAGGGGAAGGGTGGGCAGGGAGCCTGGTTGGCCGCACGCTCCTTCCGCTGCCTGCGCTTGTTTTCTGCATGCTCTCGCCGACGATACTCGAGGAGCTCAGCGCCCTCCCGGATGCACTTCCTCCACTCAGGGCGGTCTATGGCCAGGGACTCCCAGGTGTCAGTGGGGATGTCGCACTTTATCAGGGAGGCTATGAGGATGTCCCTGTAACGTTTCCTCTGTCCGCCTTTTGCTCGTTTGCAGTGGGCGAGTTCCGAGTAGAGCGCTTGTTTTGGGAGTTTCGTGTCTGCATGCGAACTATGTGGCCTTCCCAATGGAGCTGATCAAGTGTGGTCAGTGCTTCAATGCTGGGGATGTTGGCCTGGATGAGGACGCTAACGTTGGTGCATCTGTCCTACCAGGGGATTTGTAGGATCTTGCGGAGACATCGCTGGTGGTATTTCTCCAGCGACTTGAGGGCTGTAGTAACATCCGCCCTCCTGTATGGCTCAGAGACGTGGGCCATGCACAGTGGCATTTATACAGCGCCTTTCATGACTTCCGGATGTCCCAACGCGCTTTACAGACAATGAAGTACTTTTTGAAGTGTCGTCACTGTTGCAATATAGAAAACACGGCAGCCAATGTGCACACAGCAAGTTCCCACAAACAACACTATGATAATGACCAGATCATCTGTTTGAGTGATGTTGATTGAGGGATAAACATTGGGCCCAGGACACCGGGGATAACTCCCCTGCTCTTCTTTGAAATAGTGCCGTGAGATCCTTTACATCCACCTTAGAGAGCAGACTCTCGGGTTAACATCCAAAAGAGGGCACCTCTGACAGTGTAGCACTCCTCCAGCACTGAACTGGAGTGTCAGCCCAGATTTTGTGATCGCGGAGTGGTACTTGAATCCACAAACTTTTTGTCGAGTGTGCGAACACGGAGTCACGGCTGACAGCGATGAGCAAGCCAGGGTTGCTCACTGTTATAGCAGTGCCTATATATATTACACACGCACATTCACACACATATTTCATGTTAAAAGCAAACCTGATAGCCTTGAACATGTGGAACGAGCAGCAAGGAAGGTGGCCTAGCATTGCACAATAAATCACTTTCTTAATTACTACAAGTACTGGGAGGTGTCCGCCCAACACAGACAAAAAGCAGACCCATCTTGCAGGTATTATTTGCAGCCACAGACACTGTGTCATTTTCCATTAGAATGCACATTCACTGTAGTAACAGAGTTCAGGCGAGCAATAATCTACTATGATAAACTAACCAGAGGGGCCAATAACTTAATGGAGTGCTGCCCACTGTCATTGAGCCCTGTCACGGCTCATTAGAGTTGCAAGGAGGCATTCAAGGCCGTGTAATTGCTGTTTATAGAGACAGAGGAACTGTTGTGCATGAGATGAAAGCTGGCCTGATGCAGAAATAATTAACAGCTCGAGCCCTCTCAACACAGTGAGGCACACAGACCATCTTTGTGTATGCACGAGCTTTGGACCATTACTCCCATGCTGAATGCGGCACTAAAAACATTCAGGGGGATTTGGGTAATGGATTGCATTCAGAAACCATACAATGGACTCGACAGCGCAAATTAGGAAACAATTTTATAAGTTTAAAAAAAATTACATTTCAGGACCGCTGAGTCGTTGACCAGCTAATACTTTTTTTTCCTTCCTTTTCTCTGCCTATTTGAGTGCCTCATGTAATTCTACATAGTTAAAAAGAAAGACTTGCATTTCTATAGCGCCTTTCACAACCACCTGGACGTCTCAAAGCACTTTTTTGCAACCAATGAAGTGTAGTCACTGTGGAAAACACAGCAGCCAACTTGCACACAAACAGCAATGTGATAATGACCAGATAATCTGTTTTTGTGATGTTGATTGAATGATAAATATTGACCAGAACACCTGGGCTAATTCCCCTGCTCCTCTTTGAAATAGCACCATGGGATTTTTTACATCCACTTGAGAGAGTAGACAGTGTCCCAGTTTAACATCTCAGCCGAAAGACAGCACCTCCAACAGTGCAGCACTCAACTAGGATGTCAGCCTAGATTTATGTATTCAAGTCTCTGGAGTGGGACTTTGAACCCACAACCTTCTGACCCCGAGGCAAGTGTGCTGCCCACTGAGCCACAGCTGACACTGCTATAGCTTTGTCTACTTTATAAACAATGAACTACCTAGAGCACGCCTTACATCTCAAAACTGCTCAGTGGTACTCATTAGTTTATTTTGGACAAATAAGATGAGACTCCATCCACAGTGCACTGGGAGATGAACAGAGTGCCAATCTGAAGTGTGGGAGTGCCCTTGGTCTATAGGAACATCCCTGCACTAAGTTCACTGAAGAGCGGCAGCCCATCCTTTTGTCAGTCTGACATTGTGCCGGGGGTTTTTCATTCTCTGACAAGTATCCATTATAGCCACCCATTCACGCTCTGCTGCTAAATGTCATCAGACTTCATTCCTGCCCCCCCTCTTCAGTTCCAGCTTTTTCCAACCCAGTGAACTGTCTGAAGTGATTCTCTTTAGGGACTTCAAAAGCCTTTATGTAGAGCTGTGCTGAGCTCTAAATCCAACATAAATGGGAGGTCTGAAATGAAGAGGAAAGCATGTGCATACAGTTTTTTTATTTGTTCCTGGGATGTGGGCGTCGCTGGCAAGGCCGGCATTTATTGCCCATCCCTAATTGCCCTTGAGAAGGTGGTGGTGAGCCGTCTTTGTGAAACCTTCCACAGTGCTGTTAGGGAGGGAGTTCCAGGATTTTGACCCAGCGACGATGAAGGAACGGCCAATATATTTCCAAGTCAGGATGGTGTGTGACTCGGAGGGGAACGTGGAGGTGGTGGTGTTCCCATGCACCTGCTGCCCTTGTCCTTCTAGGTGGTAGAGGTCGCAGGTTTAGGAAATGCTGTCGAAGAAGCCTTGGCGAGTTGCTGCAGTGCATCTTGTAGATGGTACACACTGCAGCCACGGTGCGCCGGTGGTGGAGAGAGTGAAGGTTTAAGGTGGATGGGGTGCCGATCAAGCGGGCTGCTTTGTCCTGGATGGTTTCGAGTCTCTTGAGTGTTGTTGGAGCTGCACTTATCCAGGCAAGTGGAGAGTATTCCATCACATTCCTGACTTGTGCCTTGTAGATGCTGGAAAGTTTATCAAAGTAATACACTGCTGTGTGACGTTAATCACGTTTACACAGGTTCAACACTGAAAGAACCAGCAGCCAATAATCTGACCTTGACAGAAACAAAAGTACAGTTACTCCATTCCTTGAAACAAGTCTTTCCATCCCTGACATCTCACTGGTGCAAACACGGCGGAATGCCTGTAAAAATACTTTATCAACATGTACGTACATTGCCGGGTGCAGAAGGGTTACAAAACACAAGCTATTCATTTATAGAAGCAGCGGTGTCTCAGGCATCCCAAGTGCATTTCCAGGACACAGATTGTACACATTCACAAATCAGTATTTTCCATTTTACTGACCGTGCAGCAATTTATAGGACACAAACTGCTCCCTAGTGGCTGTGGATGTTACTGAACTGAGACCAACAGAAAATGCCACAGCATCCCGGCTAAAGTTAGGTGTTCCAAATATTAGAGACCGGGGGCAGCGAAACTAGGGCAATTGTAGAGAAAGGTCAGAGAAACATCGACAATCAATTTTAACGCCAGCTTAGGAGACTTTAAGGACAACGTACATGGAATTGATCAAAGGCTGTCGTCTGGTGGCATTACTAAATACCAAGTATTAGGCCTCCAGTTGAAAGCTTTACCATGTCTGATGTCAATTAGGTTTTGAAAATGTAACAAATCAATTCAAACGTGGTAGGGATTGTTGTGTATGCATGCCTGTTTACTGTGTGATGTCTGTAACACTGTTATGCAACGTTGAATGTACCCTTATACTGTACACACCTTACCTGTACACCAGAGATCTAAGGGTTACCTGCACACTGCAGGTAACCCAGTATAAAAAGAAGCTCACAGCTTGGTGTCCTCACTCGAGAAGCTGCAAATAAAGGACTGCAGGTTTACACAGTTTTAGTATCATACCCTACCTCGTGGAGTCATCTACTAAAGGTGTCTACATACACTACAGGGACCAGTATTTCTTTTCAGGGGAGGGAGTGGCCCATTATAAGTCTCTACTAAAAAAACAAATCTTATTTTTCCACCTGTGAGGAGAAATGACTGCTTTTGCTAGCTGCCATCAGATGCTTGAGTGACACGGTATGTCAGGCTTCTCATTTGCAGGATAGGTCCCCCTCCGATGGCTTCAGCAGGGACTCTTCAGCACTCTCTCGCCTGAGTCAGAAGGTTGTGGGTTCAAGTCCCACCCCAGGGACGTGAGCACATAAATCCAGGCTGACACTCCCAGTGCAGTGCTGAGGAAGTGCTGCACTGTCAGAGGTGCCGTCTTTCGGATGAGATGTTAAACCGAGGCCCCGTCTGCTCTCTCAGGTGGATGTAAAAGATCCCATGGCACTATTTCGAAGAAGAGCAGGGGAGTTATCCCCGGTGTCCTGGCCAATATTTATCCCTCAATCAACATCACTAAAACAGATTATCTGGTCATTATCACATTGCTGTTTGTGGGAGCTTGCTGCGCGCAAATTGGCTGCTGCGTTTCCCACATTACAAGAGTGGCTACACTCCAAAAGTGTTTAATTGGCTGTAAAGTGCTTAGGGACGTCCGGTGGTCGTGAAAGGCACTATATAAATGCAAGTCTTTCTGTAATGTCTGTAAGCTTGTAATGTTTGCAGCTCCACACTGTGGATGTGGACGTATTGTGTACTGCAATTGCAGAGTTAATCATTAAACAGAACTAGACAGTTTCCGGAGTCTTCCGAGAGAGCTGCCTCCATGTTAGGAGCTGTGTGTGCTGTGCTCTGTGAATATATCACAGTTGGCGACGGAATATGGGATTTTTCGGATGATTTAAAGCAAAATTTTTGTTGGTGAAGGATTCAGCCAGCCGACAGAGAGACTTTGGAAAAAGCTACAAAATCCGAGGTAAAATACAGCACACAGTGTAAACAGCTAGAGATGAAAATGGCAGGTGTAATCGGATATTTGGGGGAATATAGACAGGACCGGGAACATTTTAAAGTGTATGTGGATCGGCTAGAAATGTATTTCACAGTAAATAACATAATTGAAGTTCTTGACAATGCAGTCCAGAACCGGGCTGTGTTGGAATGTAAGAAAGCGATCTTCTTATCGGTGGCAGGTCCAGCATTGACGAAACCCTTGTAAATCTGCTTGTGCCTGACGAGCCAAAAGACACAACGCTTAAAGAGATTTTAATGAAGCTGGAGCAGCACTATAACCCCAAACCGTTAGAAATTGCTGAAAGCTATCGTTTCGGGATTTGGAATAAAAAGGCTGATGAAAGTATCGCTGATTACATCATAGCATTAAAAAAGCTATCGATGCACTGTAATTTTGGAAACTTTCAAAACCGAGCATTACGGGATCGTTTTGTTTGTGGGGTGAAAAATGATGCGATCAGAAGGAAGTTATTGACGACAGATGACTTGACTTTTGAGATTGCTTGTCAGACAGCGAGGTCGATGAGCATGGCCGAACAATATTCCCGAGAATTAAATAAGGATTACAGTTGTCAGTCAACCGAGGTAAATCACCTGCAGGTTCAAAGTAAAAGACGGCCAGGGCCGAAAGTCTCAGAAACTGGAAATTCTACCAGAGCATCGAAGTCATGCTATAGGTGCCTGGGACAACACATTGCTCAAAATTGTCCATACGTGAAGGCTGAGTGTTTCTTCTGCAGAAAGCCTGGGCATCTTGCGAAGGCATGCTGACTGAAGGGTAAACCAGCTTTTAAAGCTATGAGTCCAGCGTTCAAAGCTATGAGTAGAAATCCCAAGAGACTACATCGCATGGAAGAACAACAACAGGACGAAGAGATGTTAGAGTTACACGTCATCAGGAGCACGAGGTTAACGGACAGCGATTCGGGAAGCATCAAAATCCACATAGATGTTGCGGGATTCAAGATAACAATGGAAATTGACATGGGTGCATCCGTGAGTGTAGTACCGGAGTCACTATACCGCAACAAATTGGGTGATTTCCAACTGGAGAAATCCAAGATAGAGCTGCGAGGCTACTCTGGAGAGAAAATTCCTGTGGTAGGTCGTATCACCGTACCGGTGAAATATAAAGATCAATTTCAGAACTTGCCTCTAATAGTAGTGAAAAGAGACAAGTCTGCCTTACTCGGAAGAAATTGGTTGAGCTCACTGAAGCTGGATTGGAGTAAGATTTTCTGTGTGGAAGCGAGATTTTCATCAACGGATGAGGTTATCAAGCAGTATTCGAAGGTGTTCTGCGAAACGGGCAGTCCGATCCAAGGCTTCAAGGCAAGTGTCAGGGTACAGAAGGACGCTAGATCAGTTTACTACAAGCCACATTCCGTACCATATGCACTCAAGGAGAAAGTTGAGCAAGAACTCAAAAGACTAGAGACTGAGAACATTATTTGTAAGATAGATCGTTGTAATTGGGCTACACCCATAGTTGTTGTACCTAAGTCCGATGGTAAGGTAAGATTGTGTGGGGATTATAAAGTAATCGTAAACCAGGTTCTAGAGGGTACGACATGTCAATCGATAAGCAAGCAACCACCACCAGTACCATTACAGCCATGGAAATGGCCTCCCAGGGTGTGGCAAAGGCTACATATTGATTTTGCTGAGTTAGAAGGACAACAATTGTTCATTGTGATTGATAGCCATTCGAAGTGGGTTGACGTGTTTCCAATGTGGAAAATAACAACAAGTAAAACATTGGACATTTTACGAAAATTATTTTCTGCATTTGACCTCCCTGAAGAAATTGTTTCGGATAATGGACCACAATTTCATTCAGAAGAATTTGCACAATTCACGAGCAAAAATGGTGTGAAACATACCAAGGTTACACCATACCATCCTGCTTCGAATGGTGCAGCAGAGCGCACTGTACAAATTGTAAAACGTGCCCTCATAAAACAAATGTTAGATTCAAATCCAAGGAAACAACAGTTGTCATTGGATCACAAATTGACTAATTTTTTGATTACATATCGAAATACTCCTCATACAACTACTGGTAGAACACCAGCAGAGTTGTTTCTCAAACAACAGCCACGAACCAGATTCTCGTGTTAAAGCCAAATTTTTCACAGTCCGTAGAAGAGATGCAATTAAGACAGAAAGAGAATCATAATAATGGTAGAGTAAAAGAGAGAAGTGTGAAATTAAACCAGAAGGTGAGAGTGAAGTGGTTACCAGGAAAAGTGGTGAAGATATGTGGTCCTCGCACATATTTGGTAAAGATGTTTGATACTGGACCGGTTAGGTTTGTTCACATTGATCATATTTTACCTACAGACATGGAAGGAGTTGAAGGTGGGAATGATTCAATTATTTCTGACTCATCAGATAGTTTTGATACACCAGTAGCAAATCCTAAATTCAATGTACTGGAAACAAATCCAGGAGAGAATCAGAATGAAAGTCTGAGTCCGAGTCAGGAAAACAAAGAGCCTGAAGTTAGAGTGAGTTCAAATGAAAATCAAGGAAATTCTGTGGAGGAAAATGTTCCTCAGGATGAGCCTCGAATGTATTTAGATTCGACACCATGTTTGGAAAGTTCTGTTCGAGAGCGAAGGTATCCTCTTCGAAACAGAAAACAAGTGGTGAAGTAAAATTTGTAAATATGGAAGAAAAATAAGTTTATAACCTGTGTTATGTATAAACATGAAAGTTATGTGTGATGTTTGATATGATGGCTTCTTCATTAAGGAGGGAGAAGTGTAATGTCTGTAAGCTTGGAATGTTTGTAGCTCCACACTGTGGATGTGGACGTATTGTGTACTGCAATTGCAGAGTTAATCATTAAACAGAACTAGGCAGTTTCTGGAGTCTTCCGAGAGAGCTGCCTCCATGTTAGGAGCTGTGTGTGCTGTGTTCTGTGAATATATCACAGTTGGCGATGGAAGATGGGATTTTTCGGATGATTTAAAGCCAAATTTTTGTTGGTGAAGGATTCAGCCAGCCGACAGAGAGACTTTGGAAGTTTCTGTCTTTGTGTGCTTGTACTCTGTGAATATATCATACTTTCTTTTTTGCAGTACAGACTGGCATCCTTCCTGATCTGGGATATTGACCCTCTTGATCCAATGAAGCAGATTCAATAGTAACTTTCAAAAGAGAATTGGATATATACTTGAAAAAGAAACATTTGCAAGACGATGGGGAAAGATGCGGGGAAGTGGGACTGATTGGGTATGTCTTTCAAAAAGCCGGCACAGGCACGATGGGCCGAATGACCTCCCTCGGTGCTGTATGAGTCTATGATTCTATGAATTGTGTTGCCACACTTGGGAGAATTGGAGGTAATTCCTGAAGACACCGTTTTACTGGATTCAAACTTTTGGAAGTATAGGTAATTATAATCGAACGATCAGAAAAGAAATGAGCCAGTCAGATCTCGCACTCACACATTAGAGTGCTGAAGACGACACCCAAAGCCTATCCATCAGAGTCTTCGCTCTCACACCCCTGGAGGAGCTTGTTTCTCAGCAGATCAAGTACTTCGTTAATGAATCCGATCCGCTTTTACCAACGACGCCCATCTCATATTTTAGATTATGACAAACTTCCTGCGTCTTCTTGAAATAGTGTGATAGGATGTCTTGCATCCACCTGAGCAGACAGATGGGACCACGGTAATAATTTCACCCAAAAGACGGCACCAATGTTAATGTAACACTCACTCAGCACTGAAGATTATGTGCTGAAGTCTATAGTGAGTCTGGAATCCACAAGCTCCTAACCAAGAGATGAGAGTGTGGCCAATTTACTGATAGTCAGATTACTCATGTAAGAAGTTAAATAGTGGCCTGTATAACACAAAACAGTTACAGGCTTGCAATAAAAGACACAAATGCAATTTTTATTAACATGCATCAAATTTAATAGATATCCAAGTCACACGGCAATGAAAATCACCAAGGCTAGAAGAGACAGAGATTATTTTTCAGTCAATTGACTGCGAGAATCTAATTAACTTGAGTCAGTCAGTCTCTGTAAACTCGGCTAAATAAGGTAGAGACGCCTTCATCAATCAGCAAGGAGATATTCTGCCAGCAGTGGATAATTGGAAGACATTATATTTAGACAGAGCTGTCAACATTGGACATACCCTAGCTGTGAGATTTTCAATTACGAGCTCTATATCTGAGACGTGCATTCACACCAAAAACATAAACATGGCTAAACATGGCAAGTCACAGTTAGCAAACGTTGGCCTTGGCGTGAATGAATTCTCTCCTGGTTCTTACAATACTTGACACATCTTTTACCTTCTTTTTCTGCCTTTCTTTTCTTTCTCTCTCTCTCTTTCGGATGAGACGTTAAACCAAGGCCCCATCTGCTCTCAAGTGGACGTAAAAGATCCCATGGCATTATTTCGAAGAAGAGCAGGGGGGAGTTATCGCCAATGTCCTGGCCAATATATATCCCTCAATCAACATAACAAAAAAAACAGATGATCTGTTCATTATCACAGTGCTGTTTGTGGGAGCTTGCTGTGCGCAAATTGGCACACAGCAAGTTTCCCACATTACAACAGTGACTACACTCCAAAAGTACTTCATTGGTTGTAAAGTGCTTTGAAACATCCGGTGGTCATGAAAGGCACTATATAAATGTAAGTCTTTAATTGTCTCCCTCGTTCTGGCCTGCCTGTCCATGGGCTTTCCCTTGTTATTTTATCTTGCTTGGCAAGGAAGTGGCTGTCCCAGCATTCATAGAATTAGTGAAACCTCTCTATTAAACCCAAAGAGCTCCCAGTGGGAGCAGTAGTGTACAGGCTGTACAGGCCTGAAAGTGTTCGGTTTCATCCTTGGTCTGTGCGGAATTAGCTTTTGTTCATGGGATGTATGCAGGTCCAGCAAGTGATCAGGAAGGCCAATGGAATCTTGGCCTTTATTGCAAAGGGGATGGAGTATAAAATCAGGGAAGTCTTGCTACAGTTATACAGGTATTGGTGAGGCCACACCTGGAATACTGCGTGCAGTTTTGGTTTCCATATTTACGAAAGGATATACTTGCTTTGGAGGCAGTTCAGAGAAGGTTCACTAGGTTGATTCCGGGGATGAGGGGGTTGACTTATGAGGAAAGGTTGAGTAGGTTGGGCCTCTACTCATTGGAATTCAGAAGAATGAGAGGTGATCTTATCGAAACTTATAAGATTATGAGGGGCCTCAACAAGGTGGATGCAGAGAGGATGTTTCCACTGATAGGGGAGACTAGAACGAGAGGGCATGATCTTAGAATAAGGGGCCACCCATTTAAATTTGAGATGAGGAGGAATTTCTTCTCTCAGAGGGTTGTAAATCTGTAGAATTTGCTGCCTCAGAGAGCTGTGGAAGCTGGGACATTGAATGGATTTAAGACAGAAATAGACAGTTTCTTAACTGATAAGGGAATAAGGGGTTATGGGAAGCAGGCAGGGAAGTGGACCTGAGTCCATGATCGGATCAGCCATAATCGTATTAAATGGCGGAGCAAGCTCAAGGGGCCGTATGGCCTACTCCTGCTCCTATTTCTTATGTCCTTATGACAGCATTTATTGCCCATCCCTAATTGCTCTTGAGGAGGTGGTGGTGAATTGCCTTCTTGAGAGCTAAGTGGCTTGCTAGACTATTTGAAAGGGCAGTCACATTGCTGTGGGTCTGGAGTCACAAATAGGTCAGACCGGGTAAGGACGGGTAGATTTTCTTCCCAAACAAAAGGACATTAGTGAACCAGACGGGTTTTTATGACAATCCGGTAGATACATGGTCACCGTTACTGACACTAGGTTTTTATTCCAGATTTATTCATTTAACCAAATTTAAATTCCCCGGCTGCCGTGGTTGGTATTGGTATGCTTGTTCCCCGCATCATTAGTCCAGGCCTACTGGTCCAGTAACATTAACACTATGCTACCGTTCCTGTTACTGAGCTGATCTTAGTCAGGACAGCAGTTTGGGCTGATACAGCTGGCCTCAGTTCGCTAGGATAAGGAAGGAACTCCCGACCATCCTCCAGTGGGCTATCCTTGGGTGAATGTGTGTCTGGGCTTACCACGTGAAGAACAGCTACCCGACCAAGAAACTATAGCTCAGCTCAAGTCAGGATCATCCAGAGAAGAGGAGCGGAAATTGTTGGTTTATCTCAATCTCCAATTCTGATGTGACCCACGCAACATTGGGTACAGGAAGCAGAGAGCTATTGAGGGAGTGCAGCGAAGGCTCACCAGACTGATTCCCGGGATAGCAAGACTGACATATGAAGAAAGATTGGATTGACTAGACTTATATTCACTGGAATTTAGAAGAATGAGAGGGGATCTCATAGAAGCATATAAAATTCTGACAGGATTGGACAGGTTAGATGCAGGAAGAATGTTCCCGATGTTGGGGAAGTCCAGAACCAGGGGTCATAGTCTAAGGATAAGGGGTAAGCAATCTAGGACCGAGATGAGGAGAAACTTTTTCACCCAGAGAATTGTGAACCTGTGGAATTCTCTATCACAGAAAGTTGTTGAGTCCAGTTCATTGGATATATTCAAAAGGGAGTTAGATGTGGCCCTTACAGCTAAAGGGATCAGGGGGTATGGAGAGAAGGCTGGGGTGGGATACTGAGGTTGAATGATCAACCATGATCATATTGAATGGTGGTGCAGACTCGAAGGGCCGAATGGCCTACTCCTGCACCTATTTTCTATGTTTCTATGTTTCCTTTCTTTCTTTACTCATGGGGACTGTAATGTATTTGCTTCATGGGTTCTTTGCTTAAGAAGTCATTGCAACACATTGTTATTAAGAACTAGTTGGTTTATTAGCAAAAGGTTTAACAATCGCACTACACATTACCAGTTCATCCATCAGGCTCACAACCACCTGCCTCATCGTGGATCCCCTGAACCCAACTGGCTGGGGTTTTATTGAGTCTTGACTGGCTAAGCCACTCACAACTCAACAGCTCCACAAACCTGTGAGCATACTCGCAGGTGCATGTATTACAGGGACCATCAGCATGTAATGCACCTTCAGTCACCTGTACTACGAACAGTGAGTGAGCAAAGTTTCACGTCACAGCAAGTACTGAGGATGCAGCTAATGTTGCAACATAATTGCGTTTCAGATGCTGCTTAGTGAAGACAGTTGAAGAATTTATTGTATTTACTTATTATGGGGGAAAAATTTGGGTCGGTTGCACTTCCCGTTAAGCGCCCCCACGAAATTCCGCAGAAGTTTAGCGGCGGAGGTAACCGGTAGCGTCCTGCTCCTACCGGTAGACGTCATCACCATGCGCAGTGACTCATTTTTGTCGCAGAGCGAAAATTCAGTAGCACCCCCTGAAGCTGTCGCGGCCATCTCCAAGGTCCCTTTGTTCCTCCACACTTCTCAGTGTCCCACCATTTATTGTGTAGTCCTTTGCCTTGTTAGCCCTCCTCAAATGCATTACCTCACGCTTCTCCGGATTGAATTTCATTCGCCACTGTTCTTCCCACCCGACCAGTTGATTGATATCTTCCTACAGTCGACAGCTTTCTTCTTCATTATCAACCACACAGCCGATTATAGTAGCATCTGCAAACTTCTAAATCATACGCCTACATTCAAGTCTAGATCATTAATGTATACCACAAAAAGCAAGGGACCTAGTACTGAGCCCTAGGGAACCGTACTGAAAACAACCTTCCAGTCACAAAAACACCCGTCGATCATTACCCTTTGCTTCCTGCCTCTGAGCCAATTTATAATCCAACTTGCCACTTTGCCCTGGATCCCATGGGCTTCTACTTTCATGATCAGTCTGCCATGTGGGACCTTATCAAAAGCTTTGCTAAAATCCATATACACTACATCAAACACTTTACCCTCCTTGTTACCCTCAAAAAATTCAATCAAGTTAGTCAGACACGACCTTTCCTTAACAAATCCATGCTGACTGCCCTTGATTAATCCGTGTCTTTCTGAATGAAGATTTATCCTGTCCCTCAGAATTTTTTTACAATAGCTTTCCCATCACTGAGGTTAGGCTGACTGGCCTGTAATTACTCGGTCTATCCCTTTCTCCCTTTTTAAACAAAGGTACCACATTAGCAGTCCTCCAGTTATCCGGCACCACACCTGTAGCCAGAGAGGATTGGAAAATGATGGTCAGAGCCTCTGCTATTTCCTCTTTTGTTTCTCTTAACAGCCTGGGATACATTTCACCTGGGCCTGGGGATTTATCCATTTTCAAAGCTGCTACACCCCTTAATACTTTTTTTCTCACTGATGAATTCTGGCATCCATAAAATTGTACCCCAGCAGGAGACCACATCATAAGGAGAGGAGAAGAGAGACACAGAACCTCTGGCCATAAATATAGGTTTATACGATTTCAAAAGGACAAAAGGATATATTGCTGTAATAATTGCTAGAAAGTATCTTTTGACTTGTGTTCATTTAATTATAGATCTGTTATTATACAAATGTCTAAATAGATATTTTACATATTGTGAATGGTTTGCTCTGAATTTCGTAGAATCATAGAATCATACAGCACCGAAGGAGTCTATTCAGCCTATCGGGCCTGTGCCGGCTCTTTGAAAAAGCTATCCAATTAGTACCACTCCCCTGTTCTTTCCCCATAGCCTGCACATTTTTCCCCTATAAGTATTACACAGGATATACAGCACAAAACAGGCCATTCGGCCCAACCAGTCCATGCTCCACTCGAGCCTCCTCCCATCTTTCCTCATCTAAATCTATCAGCATAACCCTCTATTCCCTTCTCCCCCATTGGCTTGTCCAGCCTCCCCTTAAATACATCGATACCATTCACCTCAACCATTCCCTGTGGCAGCGAGTTCCACATTCTCACCACTCTCTGGGTAAAGAAGTTTCTTCCGAATTCCCTATTGGATTTCTTGGTGACTATCTTATATTGATGGCCTCTAGTTATGCTCTTCCCCACAAGTGGAAACACTCTCTCTGTATCAACCTTTCATAATTTCAATTTCCTTTCGAAAAAAATCTTCTGGTTCTTTTGCCAATGATCTTAAAATTTGCCAATTTAATTTCATTCACTGAAAATCAAAACTTGCATTTATATAGCACCTTTTACATCCTCAGGGCATCCCAAAGCGCTTTAAAGCCAATGAAATACTTTTGAAGTGTAGTCACTGTTGAAATGTAGGAAACACAGCAGCCAATTTGTGCACAGCAAGCTCCCACAAACAACAATATGATAATGACCAGATAATCTGTTTTAGTGATGTTGATTGAGGGATCAATATTTGCCCCACGACACCAGGGATAACTCCCCTGCTCTTCTGCAGTATAGTATCCTGGGATCTTTTACATCCACCTGCGAGAGCAGACGGGGCCTCAGTTTAACACCTACATCTGAAAGACGGCACCTCTGGCAGTGCAGCACTCCCTCAGTGGAGTGTCAGCCTAGAAGTTTTGTGGTCCAGTATCTGGAGTGAGACTTGAACCCACAAACCTTCAGAGGTCAGAGGCAAGGGTGCTATCCACTGAGCTACATCTGACTGTCGCTTGGCACCGTACTCATTCAGCTCACACTGCAGCTTCGGAATCTCAGTTTGGATGTGTGGGTGTGAGCTGCTTTCTTGCAGAGGAGGGCAAGTCAAAGTGGGAAATCCCACTCTGCTGCTCTCATGCATCCCCTAGTGGCTGCTTATGGCCGACAGTCAGCATTGTTTCAAACGCAGGGCTTTTGTCGTAAATAGTGTAGGACTCACTGCACATTTGAAGAGTGGGGGCGAAATGGGGTAAAATCAAAAGTGAGATGCTTTAGTTTTAATCCGAACATTTTAGGACAGGATTTCATAATATGAACTTTCTGCCAGGAACAATGTTTTAGCAGCAGTGAGATGTTGACATGGTTTTGATGAACCTAACAAATGTGGAGGGAATAACAGGACCTCATTGCCCTCTCTTTCTGGGTGGGAAACAGGGAGATCAAAGACAATGGAATATGATAGAAACATAGAAAGTTACAGCGCAGGAGGAGGCCATTTCGGCCGCACGGCCCTCGGTCAGCAGCCCTGAAGGTTACATATAAACCTGTGAACAGTGAACAATGGCGGACAGGTAAAGAGCACTCGGCCCAAACAGTCCGCCCCACACAACCGCGACACCCCTTGCACCGAAACATTCTACACTCCACCCCAACGAGAGCCATGTGATGGCGGGTGAAGCTATGGAATTCCCTCAGAGACAATGGAATAAACGCACAACTCGTTTGGTGAGTATTATGGGAGAAATACTTTTGACTGAAACTGCTTCCCTCTCCCCTAACAAAAAAAGCAGCATTTGCTTTTTATCTTTATATATAGAAACCAGCTGCATTTTTGAATTAAACATGGAGCTCTATGCAAGGGCCGAGAAATTTGTCTCGGGCAGTGGCACAACATGGATGGTATCGGATCGGCTGCTGTGTAACGTATGCACCTGTGAGTATGCTCACAGGTTTGTAGAGCTGTTGCACTGGAGTGCATCATTACCCCCGGCAACCAAATTTTAATTTGATTTTATATGTTTTAAAAGTTTAATTTGTTTTATTGCCGGTTTTAGTGTCCCCCTCCCCTTTGAAAGGGGACACTTGTAAAATTTATGATTTTAGTGCCCCCAAAAAATTATTAAAAAAACACAAAAAAAAATCAAAAAAAGGGCAGTTGGAAAGTGTTTGGAGTGCCCCCCCTTTAATAAGGGGGCACTTGATTTAATGTTTATTTATTGTTTCCTACAAAAGAGTTGTAGAGCTGTTGCATTGTGAGTGGCTTAGACAGTCACGTGATGTGATGTTCACAAGACTCAATAAAACCCCGGCCAGTTGGGACTCTGCCATCCACGATGAGGAATGCAGCTGTGAACCTGGTGGATGAAGTGGTAATGTGTAGTGTGATTGTTAAACCTTTGTTAATAAACCAACTAGTTCTTAATAGCAATGTGTTGCTATGAATTATTAAGCAGCGAACCCATGAAGCAGATACATTACACGCTGTTATTACGCAACGCCTGACATTCAGTCAGTGGAATATCTGACACTGCGTATAATGGGCGGTTGAAATGATACTGTCCCGTTTAGCGCCCTCGTCCTGGACGAATTTCTAGCCCCATGTGATGTTTTATTTATACTGTATGTATGTAAATATACAGGGCAAAAGATCAAGAAAATATCATTTGATTGTGGCCTTTACAAATGTAAGAAAGAAAAACACATTCGCAAACTCCACGTAACTTTCTCGATAATCTTCGCTGCCAGTTCTCCTCCTCTCTGCCATACCGACACGCTGGGCTGGGACACAAATTCCCCCTTCTGGTACTTTGCCCAAATGACCATTCATTAATATACGATCGACGAGACTGAGCATTGACTGGCTATTCAACTGTGGGGAGTGCACTCTGTGGCTGGGCTCTGTCCTGAGCCTCACCCAACAGCCACACATGCGCGCTTCTGTCAAGAACAGCTTTTATGAGCTTGAACCCCTGCTGATTCTTTCCCTGCAAACCAGAGATGCTGACGATTGTAGCTCTTTTACTAGCACCGCAGCTAAGATCAGTCAATTCAGCAACTTGCATTTATATAGCGCCTTTAACATAGTAAAACGTCCCCAGGCGCTTCACAGGAGCGTTATCAAAGAAAATTTGATACCGAGCCGCATAAGGAGGCCAATGGTATGTTGGCCTTCATAGCGAGAGGATTTGAGTATAGGAGCAGGGAGGTCTTGCTGCAGTTGTACAGGGCCTTGGTGAGGCCACACCTTGAGTATTGTGTTCAGTTTTGGTCTCCGAATCTGAGGAGGGACATTCTTGCTATTGAGGGAGTGCAGCGAAGGTTCACCAGATTGATTCCCGGGATAGTAGGACTGACATATGAAGAAAGACTGGATCGACTGGGCTTATATTCACTGGAATTTAGAAGAACGACAGGGGATCTCATAGAAACATATAAAATTCTGACGGGACTGGACAGGTTAGATGCAGGAAGAATGTTCCCGATGTTGGGGAAGTCCAGAACCAGGGGTCACAGTCTAAGGGTAAGGGGTAAGCCATTTAGGACTGAGATGAAGAGAAACTTCTTCACTCAGAGAGTTGTGAATCTGTGGAATTCTCTACCACAGAAAGTTGTTGAGGTCAGTTCGTTAGATATATTCAAAAGGGAGTTAGATGTGGCCCTTATGGCTAAAAGGATCAAGGGGTATGGAGAGAAAGCAGGAAAGGGGTACTGAAGTTGCATGATCAGCCATGATCATATTGAATGGTGGTGCAGGCTCGAAGGGCTGAATGGCCTACTCCTGCACCTATTTTCTATGTTTCTATGTTTCTATATTAGAGCAGGTCACCAAAAGCTTGGTTAAAGAGGTAGGTTTTAAGGAGCGTCTTAAAGGAGGAAAGAGAGGTTGAGAGGTTAGGGAGTGATTTCCAGAGCTCAAGCCCTTGGCTGCCAATGGTTGAGCGATTATAATCAGTGTTGCTCAAGTGGGCAGAATTAGAGGAGCGCAGACATCTCGGGAGGTTGTGGGGCTGGAGGAGATTACAGAGATAGGGAGGGGCGAGGCCATGGAGAGATTTGAAAACAAGGATGAGAATTTTGAAATCAAGGAGTTGCTTAACCAGAAGCCAATGTAGGTCAGCGAGCACAGGGGTGATGGATGAACGGGACTTGGTGCGAGTTAGGACACGGGCAGCCGAGATTTGAATCATAGAAACATAGAATCATAGAAAATAGGTGCAGGAGTAGGCCATTCGGCCCTTCGAGCCTGCACCGCCATTCAATGAGTTCATGGCTGAACATGCAACTTCAGTACCCCATTCCTGCTTTCGAATCAGCTCTAGTTTACATAGGGTAGAATAGAAACATAGAAACATAGAAAATAGGTGCAGGAGCAGGCCATTCAGCCCTTCTAGCCTGCACCGCCATTCAATGAGTTCATGGCTGAACATGAAACTTCAGTACCCCCTTCCTGCTTTCTCGCCATAACCCTTGATCCCCCGAGTAGTAAGGACTTCATCTAACTCCCTTTTGAATATATTTAGTGAATTGGCCTCAACTACTTGCTGTGGTAGAGAATTCCACAGGTTCACCACTCTCTGGGTGAAGAAGTTTCTCCTCATCTCGGTCCTAAATGGCTTACCCCTTATCCTCAGACTGTGACCCCTGGTTCTGGACTTCCCCAACATTGGGAACATTCTTTCTGCATCTAACCTGTCTAAACCCGTCAGAATTTTAAACGTTTCTATGAGGTCCCCTCTCATTCTCCTGAACTCCAATGAATACAAGCCCAGTTGATCCAATCTTTCTTGATAGGTCAGTCCCGCCATCCCGGGAATCAGTCTGGTGAACCTTCGCTGCACTCCCTCAATAGCAAGAATGTCCTTCCTCAAGTTAGGAGACCAAAACTGTACACAATACTCCAGGTGTGGCCTCACCAAGGCCCTGTACAACTGTAGCAACACCTCCCTGCCCCTGTATTCAAATCCCCTCGCTATGAAGGCCAACATGCCATTTGCTTTCTTAACCGCCTGCTGTACCTGCATGCTAACCTTCAATGACTGATGTACCATGACACCCAGGTCTCGTTGCACCTTTCCTTTTCCTAATCTGTCACCATTCAGATAATAGTCTGTCTCTCTGTTTTTACCACCAAAGTGGATAACCTCACATTTATCCACATTATACTTCATCTGCCATGCATTTGCCCACTCACCAAACCTATCCAAGTCACTCTGCAGCCTAATAGCATCCTCCTCGCAGCTCACACTGCCACCCAACTTAGTATCATCCGCAAATTTGGAGATACTGCATTTAATCCCCTCGTCTAAATCATTAATGTACAATGTAAACAGCTGGGGCCCCAGCACAGAACCTTGCGGCACTCCACTAGTCACTGCCTGCCATTCTGAAAAGTACCCGTTTACTCCTACTCTTTGCTTCCTGTCTGACAACCAGTTCTCAATCCACGTCAGCACACTACCCCCAATCCCATGTGCTTTAACTTTGCACATTAATCTCTTGTGTGGGACCTTGTCGAAAGCCTTCTGAAAGTCCAAATATACCACATCAACTGGTTCTCCTTTGTCCACTTTACTGGAAACATCCTCAAAAAATTCCAGAAGATTTGTCAAGCATGATTTCCCTTTCACAAATCCATGCTGACTTGGACCTATCATGTCACCATTTTCCAGATGCACTGCTATGACATCCTTAATAATTGATTCCATCATTTTACCCACTACTGAGGTCAGGCTGACCGGTCTATAATTCCCTGTTTTCTCTCTCCCTCCTTTTTTAAAAAGTGGGGTTACATTGGCTACCCTCCACTCCATAGGAACTGATCCAGAGTCAATGGAATGTTGGAAAATGACTGTCAATGCATCCGCTATTTCCAAGGCCACCTCCTTAAGTACTCTAGGATGCAGTCCATCAGGCCCTGGGGATTTATCGGCCTTCAATCCCATCAATTTCCCCAACACAATTTCCCGACTAATAAAGATTTCCCTCAGTTCCCCCTCCTTACTAGACCCTCTGACCCCTTTTATATCCGGAAGGTTGTTTGTATCCTCCTTAGTGAATACCGAACCAAAGTACTTGTTCAATTGGTCTGCCATTTCTTTGTTCCCCGTTATGACTTCCCCTGATTCTGACTGCAGGGGACCTACGTTTGTCTTCACCAACCTTTTTCTCTTTACATACCTATAGAAACTTTTGCAATCCGCCTTAATGTTCCCTGCAAGCTTCTTCTCGTACTCCATTTTCCCTGCCCTAATCAAACCCTTTGTCCTCCTCTGCTGAGTTCTAAATTTCTCCCAGTCCCCAGGTTCGCTGCTATTTCTGGCCAATTTGTATGCCACTTCCTTGGCTTTAATACTATCCCTGATTTCCCTAGATAGCCACGGTTGAGCCACCTTCCCTTTTTTATTTTTACGCCAGACAGGAATGTACAATTGTTGTAATTCATCCATGCGGTCTCTAAATGTCTGCCATTGCCCATCCACAGTCAACCCCCTAAGTATCATTCGCCAATCTATCCTAGCCAATTCACGCCTCATACCTTCAAAGTTACCCTTCTTTAAGTTCTGGACCATGGTCTCTGAAATTACTGTTTCATTCTCCATCCTAATGCAGAATTCCACCATATTATGGTCACTCTTCCCCAAGGGGCCTCGCACAATGAGATTGCTAATTAATCCTCTCTCATTACACAACACCCAGTCTAAGATGGCCTCCCCCCTAGTTGGTTCCTCAACATATTGGTCTAGAAAACCATCCCTTATGCACTCCAGGAAATCCTCCTCCACCGTATTGCTTCCAGTTTGGCTCGCCCAATCTATGTGCATATTAAAGTCACCCATTATAACTGCTACACCTTTATTGCATGCACCCCTAATTTCCTGTTTGATGCCCTCCCCAACATCCCTATTACTGTTTGGAGGTCTGTACACAACTCCTACTAACGTTTTTTGCCCTTTGGTGTTCTGCAGCTCTACCCATATAGATTCCACATCATCCAAGCTAATGTCTTTCCTAACTATTGCATTAATCTCCTCTTTAACCAGCAATGCTACCCCACCTCCTTTTCCTTTTATTCTATCCTTCCTGAATGTTGAATACCCCTGAATGTTGAGTTCCCAGCCCTGATCATCCTGGAGCCACGTCTCCGTAATCCCAATCACATCATATTTGTTAACATCTATTTGCACAATTAATTCATCCACCTTATTGCGGATACTCCTTGCATTAAGACACAAAGCCTTCAGGCTTGTTTTATTAACACCCTTTGTCCTTTTAGAATTTTGCTGTACAGTGGCCCTTTTTGTTCTTTGCCTTGGGTTTCTCTGCCCTCCACTTTTCCTCATCTCCTTTCTGTCTTTTGCTTTTGTCTCCTTTTTGTTTCCCTCTGTCTCCCTGCATTGGTTCCCATCCCCCTGCCATATTAGTTTAAATCCTCCCCAACAGCACTAGCAAACACTCCCCCTAGGACATTGGTTCCGGTCCTGCCCAGGTGCAGACCGTCCGGTTTGTACTGGTCCCACCTCCCCCAGAACCGGTCCCAATGCCCCAGGAATTTGAATCCCTCCCTGCTGCACCACTGCTCAAGCCACGTATTCATCTGCGCTATCCTGCGATTCCTACTCTGACTATCACGTGGCACTGGTAGCAATCCCGAGATTACTACTTTTGAGGTCCTACTTTTTAATTTAGCTCCTAGCTCCTTAAATTCGTTTCGTAGGACCTCATCCCTTTTTTTACCTATGTCGTTGGTACCAATGTGCACCACGACAACTGGCTGTTCTCCCTCCCATTTCAGAATGTCCTGCACCCGCTCCGAGACATCCTTGACCCTTGCACCAGGGAGGCAACATACCATCCTGGAGTCTCGGTTGCGGCCGCAGAAACACCTATCTATTCCCCTCACAATTGAATCCCCTATCACTATCGCTCTCCCACTCTTTTTCTTGCCCTCCTGTGCAGCAGAGCCAGCCACGGTGCCATGAACTTGGCTGCTGCTGCTCTCCCCTGATGAGTCATTCCCCTCAACAGTACCCAAAGCGGTGTATCTGTTTTGCAGGGGGATGACCACAGGGGACCCCTGCACTACCTTCCTTGCACTACTCTTCCTGCTGGTCTTCCATTCCCTATCTGGCTGTGGACCCTTTCCCTGCGGTAAGACCAACTCACTACACGTGATACTCACGTCATTCTCAGCATCGTGGATGCTCCAGAGTAAATCCACCCTCAGCTCCAATTCTGTAACGCGGACCGTCAGGAGCTGGAGGTGGAATGTGGGAGGCCGGCCAGGAGTGGGCTGGAATAGTCAAATCAAGTGGTAACAAAAATATGATTTCAGCAGCAGATGATCTGAGACAAGGGCGGAGACGGGCGATTCAGCACAGAACGGGGATCAAACCTGGGAAAGGGTCGTACATTGTTGTCAGGTGATGTGGGGAAATTGTGATCTGTTCCAAAGATGATCAGGCCAGGGTTTGCTGTCAAAATAATGATGAAGCCAGTGACGCTTGCTGTTATTTATACATAAATGGTAGAGTGGCTTCAGGTGTGGAGCAGATGCGTGGTTAAATGTGAATATCCAAACCGATATACTGCTGACCGATATACACCACTCCGCCCATGGCCTCTCCGATTTTATTTTAGGAATTTACTGTATTTGCCTATTAATTGCCCATTAAACTCACCACCGAAAGTTAAATCTCGTCATTGCAAGCCCTTTTCACACGGTGGTAAGTGTTAATTACTGTCACTCAACCTCGCCAGCGTCAAAAATTAACTATTACAAGTGTGGCGTCTCATTCCTTCAGGGTTGGAATTTTTCAGGGAGATTTTAAAAAATATCTTTCCTTTCCCTTCTGTCTCTTTTTTCTCTCTCTCCAGTCTTCGCTGGGAAGGTGGGTGCTGGTCTTTCTCCACGAACCGTTGCATCCCCTGTGGTGACGGTGCTCCCATGCTGGTGGTGGGGAGAGAATTACAGGCTGTTGATCCATTGGGGGCCAAGTTGCCCCTTTTAGCTCCGTCCTCCGGGAGGTGCTAACCGGGTGCAAAATGGTTTCCACGTGGGCGCGCGCAAAAATCACCCCCGCCCCCTCCCCCCCCCCCCCCGCCCCCCACCCCGCTGAATTGGCCGGAGGTTTTGTAGAGGCACACCGCTTGGCTGCGCGAAGCGATGATGACATCATCACTGTGTGCATCGCCCCGTTACCGCCCCGGACATTAAATTGCCCCGTGCAATCTCCCCTACTGTCACAACGACAGCTTCAGTTGTCGCGTTGCGGTCGGGAACCGGCTGGAGTGGCATTATTTAAAGCCGCCATCTTGGAAAAACATTTCTGTCGGCCATTATTTTTTCTGCTTTCCAACAGAGAGGCAAAGTGGCTGGAGGACTGATAGCAGCGATTTTTTTACTTCAGTGCCTCCTAACTTTTCTCCTGTATAACCCAGGGCAGATTGGATGTTACAACATTTCTGACGCTTCATGGGGCCTGGGCTGGTCTGTGACCGCCGGCTCCGATGTCACCGTCAGGGGATGCTTAGACGAAGACAAAGGCAGCAACAATTACAGAGGGAAGGGCAAAGAGAGGGAGAGAGAAAGGCACAGACAAAGAGAGGGAGAGGCACATGGATCGGCAGGGGAAGATGCTTGGGGAGAGGCCCAGGGAGAGGCCTGGGGAGAGGTACAGGGAGAGGCCTGGGGAGAGGCCCGGGGAGAGGTATGGGGGGAGGCCCAGGGAGAGGTATGGGGAGAGGTACGAGGAGAGGCCTGGGGAGAGGCCCGGGGAGAGGTATGGGGAGAGGTATGGGGAGAGGCCCAGGGAGAGGCCTGAGGAGAGGTACGGGGAGAGGCCTGCGGAGAGGCCCGGGGAGAGGTATGGGGAGAGGCCCAGGGAGAGGCCTGGGGAGAGGCCAGGGGAGAGGTACGGGGAGAGGCCTGGGGAGAGGCCCGGGGAGAGGTATGGGGAGAGGCCCAGGGAAAGGTCTGGGGAGAGGCCTGGGGAGTAAGGCACAGACAAAGTCAGGCAGCATGATAGGGAGAGGCACAGCAAAAGGTGGCCAGAGAAGGCACCAGAGGGCTGGTATCAGGAGGCCTTACTCTCCCCAGGTATTCTGTCACCAGTTCTCCTACATCAGTTTCACTGAGGAGCAGTGTGCGTGAAGGCTGCGCTTCAGCAAGGATGTGATCACAGAGCTCTGCCATCGGCTACAACCAGACCTCGAGCCTCAGACCATGATGAGGACAGCTCTCTCAGTGGCAGTCAAGGTCACCATCGCGTTCAATTTCTACGCCAATGCATCTCCAACATCTCCCAGTTTGCCATCCTTTGCTCTATCCGTGAGGTCACAGATGCTCTGTACAGAAGGAGGAGGGACTACATCTCCTTCCCCAGGAGCAGAGAGAAGCAGCACGAGCAGCATGTGGCTTTGCCAGGATAGCGGGCTTCCCCATGGTACAGGCCGCCATTGACTGTACCCACGTCGCTTTGGGACACCACATCACAATCCTGAGATATTCCACTCAGTGAATGTACAGTTGGTGTGCGACCACACACGCAGAATCCTCACCGTCAACGCCCGCTATCCTGGCAGCAGCCACGCTGCCTTCATCCTGCTCCAGACCGGTCTGCCAGCTCTGTTCCAGCCCCCAAATAAAGCTTGCACCTGGCTCATGACTCCCCCCCGCCCCCCCCAACCCCACCACTCCTGCCAGCACTCGTACGATGCCAGTCACGCCGTCACCAGGAACATCATTGAGCAGACCATCGGAGTGTTGAAGCAACGATTCCACTGCCTTGACCACTTGGAAGGAGTCCTCCAGTACTCGCCTGAGCGGGTGTCCCTATTCGTTATCTTCTGCTGTATGCTGCACATCCTGGCCATCATGAGGGCGCAACCATTGCCACCCTGGTATAGCCACAACACCTGACGAGGAGCATGAGGAGGAGGGGCAGGAGAGGCAGGAGGGGCAGGAGCAAGGGGAAGAGGAGCAGGAGGAGGAGGGGCAGGAGGAGGGGGATGTAGTATATGTAAGCACTCGATAAGGGTATAGTACTTGAACTGTGGTGACCTTAGTCCGTTTATTGCAGCTCCTAGAGTGAGGACACCAAGAGGTGAGCTCCCTTTTATACTGGGTTACCTGCAGTGTACAGGTGACCCTTCGGTCTCAAGCAGTAGCGCCCTCTGGTGGTACAGGTATAGTGTATACAGGGTGAAGGTACATTCAGTGGTCTAGTGTTACAGTACATACATTAACATACATACATAATAGGGGAGGGGCAGGAGCAGCAGCAACACCAGCGACGGAGGAAGCCTTAGAGACCCTCACGCTGCTGCAAGGGAGGTCCTCGACCATCTCATCAGACTTCGGTTCCTGTGAATTCCATCCCACTTCCCAGTTCCTCTGGATGTCCACACGACAACATCCATTTTCCCTTCCGTTGCAAAGCTTCTAAACTGAAATGAGAGACAACAGCAATGATTGAACAATCCAATCAAAATGTATATCATAATAACAACAAAGGCTAACATACTGTATTAACTGAATATGATTTGGCCCAACAGTTAAAGCAGTGGAAGTTAGGCTAGGCCCGAGATCCGCAGTGGGTGGCTTATTGCTAGCCCTGGGTCGCTGCTGTGATTTCCGCTTTGGACGAACGCCTTGCACATGGGCTGTAGCTGCAGTCTGCTGCACAGGGGGAGCAGGGGATCTGATCACTTTTGAATCGGAAAGCGCTGATTCGATTCGGATGGCCAAATTAGTTGCTTTGTCCAATGTCAATTTGTCATCCTCCATTAGCAAGTGTTCCCGAATGCGGGGCATCGTTGTTTTCTCAATAATTTGATCCCTGATCATTTTCTCTGTGAGTGCTCCAAATTTACGTGTGGCGGCCAGTTCAGTTAATGAAATGATGTACTGTTTGATTGGTTCACCATTCCCTTGTCCCCTTTGAAGAAATTGTATCTCTCCATTATGATACTTTTCTTTGGCCCATAATATTTCTCTAAGCCGCTTACCGTTTTGTCGTAGGGCTCCGTGTCTTTGATTTGGCCAAAGATGCGTTGGCCTTCGATGCCGAGGAGGTGGCGAGCTCGTGTTACGTTGTCACCGTCTAACCCACTTGCCGCGATGTCCGTAGAAAAGCTTTTTATTCATCTCGGCCACGGAATTGGAGGGTCCCCAGGTGTGAAGAGGAAAGGCAGGGGGGTAGGGAGGTTAATTTGATTCATCCTCGTCGCCAAATTATGTGGTGTACGTAACTAAACAGACTAACTGAAACAGGAGTAAGGTAACTTAACTGTGTCCTTTATAGCAACAACCCAAATCATGTTCCCCAAACCAGCATGAACCAGCATGTTTACAGCAGTGTGTGAATAGCTCCCGCAGGGTCCTAATGCCTGTCTAGTGTCCTGTAACAAACAAATAGAGCATGAACACAACATCGTGCGCTCCTTCCGCTGTTTGCGCTTGGCTTCCGCGTGCTCCCGGCGAAGAGACTCAAGGTGTTCAGCGCCTTCCCGGATGCTTCTCCTCCACTTTGAGCGGTCTTGGGCCAGGGATTCCCAGGTGTCCGTGGGGATGTTGCACTTTTTCCAAGGAGGCTTTGAGGGTGTCCTTGAAGTGTTTCCTCTGCCCACCCGGGGCTCGCTTGCCGTGTCGGAGCTCTGAGTAGAGCGCTTGTTTTGGGAGTCCAGTGTCGGGCATGAGGACGATGAGGCCCGTCCATCGGAGCTGGTCGAGCGTGGTCAGTGCTTCGATGCTGGGGATGTTGGCCTGAGCGAGAACACTGATGTTGGTGTGCCTATCCTGCCAGTGGATTTGCAAGATCTTGCGGAGACAGCGTTGGTGGTACTTCTCCAGTGCTTTGAGGTGCCTGCTGTATATAGTCCATGTGTCTCACCTCCAGACAGTCACAGGACATGACGAGGTAGCAATATATGTCGGAGGATGACTCTGCATGGGTGAGGTGCTGCCCTCGATTGAGGATTGCTCTCAAAGATCTTCACCGCACGATGTTTGACATCCAGTAAAAAAACAATTAGAATATAAACACTGTTATTAAAATCTGACTTTGAAACTAATCATTTACTTGCCTCATTGAACTGCTTATGAAGTTATATATTTTCCACACTGATGCTACGCAGATTTATGCTTCCTTGGCTTAAAGCTAATTCATTTGCATGGCTTCAGCTGCCATCCAATTGGATAGCTTAGCTTATTGTCAGTGACATTTCCGCAAGTAATGCGGTACATGAACAATATAATGCCTGATTTACTGCACAATTATCCCTCATGCCCCCGAGCAAAGTCCAGCCCCTGTACAAACAAACAATCTGTGTCAAAAATTACTTTCAATAATAAGTCTTTTTAAACTCAATTGTATGATAGGCTCTCTTCCGAGTATTTGAAAGTCCTTCAGCCAAATATTCAAGTTAAGCCGCAACACCACACTATCCATTTAAAAGGTTTCAATTAGGTCGGAATGATAGTGTCCGACTGCCTTATAATTGGTGATACTGACTGGTGGTTACAGACCAGTGATAGACGATGTTGTAGACTATTAGCTTCCTTTGTCTGACAGCAGTTACGCCACACACAATGCATCTCCACTTTCGGGAGAGGAAGAAAGAAAGACTTGGATTTATATAGCACCTTTCATGACCACCGGAAGTCTCAAAGCGCTTTACAGCCAATGAAGTACTTTTTGGAGCGTAGTCACTGGGCAGATCACCTCAAGAGGCAAATTACCTCACCTGTTTCCTCAGCTTTGGGGAGCATGGACTGCATGGACTGATCTTATACCAGGTTTTATCTTGCACCAAACGGTATCACTTCTGTTTTGACGACAGTACGAGGGGTGGCGGGCGGGGTTGGTGGGGAGGGGGGGGGGCGTCTAACGGTCTGGGCTGCTGTGAGGTTGGGGAAGGCAGTGCCTTGTGCAGGCAGGTGTATCCTCAGGTGTATGCATGGTGTACTTACTGACCTCTGACTATTAGTGAGATGGGCAGTGATTTTAAACAGAGCTGATTAGTTAATTAATTCCATTTATTCATTAAAATGCGAATGGGGCTTCAGCAGACTTTATTTTTAACTTTCATTATTATTTTTGTTTTGATGGTGGGATTTCGCATCAATCGGCGAAGAGTTTTGTTGTTGCATTTTTGCTCGAATACTTCAGTCATTGAGGATCTGGAGTGCACAGCCCACTTCCTTTATTGTACATTTAACATTGGGATGGCATCGAAAGGACTATTGTAAAAGAGGGACCATTGGTTGAAAACATTCGGGCCAAGAAAGATCAGTAAGGTTGGTGTAATGTATGCACGTGTGAGTATGCTCACAGGTTTGTGGAGCTGTTGCCACGCTCCAGATCTTTGGGCATCCTGTGCGAAGGGGAGCGGGCAGGTCGGAGGGCCTCCTCGTAGGACTGCTCCTGGGCCTGGCCAAGGGGGCCATTAACTGGTCCAGGCAGCGGGCGGTCGAGGGGGTCGTTCCGCCCGACTGCCTGCCTCTCTTTCCCGTGGTTACGTTCATGCCAGGGTGTCCCTGGAGATGGAGCAGGCGGTGTCCACCGGTATGCTCGCGGCCTTCTGCGATAGGTGGGCGCCGGAGGGACTAGAGCGTATCATCACCCCCGGCAACCAAATTTAAATTTGATCTAAGTTTCCGTTAAAGTTTTAGTTGGAAATTTGTGGGTTCTAGTGCCCTTGCCAAAAGGGTGCACTTGATTTAAAGTTCTACTTAAAATAGTTGTAGAGCTGTTGCATCGGTTAAGGTTCCTTTAAAGTTTTAATTGTTAATTTGTGGGTTCTAGTGTCGCTTTCATAAGGGAGCAATCAACTTTATGTGTTTACTTAAAATAGTTGTAGAGCTGTTGCATTGTGAGTGGCTTAGCCAGTCATGTGATATTCACAAGACTCAATTAAACCCCAGTCAGTTGGGTTTAGGTCATCCATGATGAGGTATGCATAGAAACATAGAAACATAGAAAATATGTGTAGGAGTAGGCCATTCGGCCCTTTGTGCCTGAACCACCATTCAATAAGATTATGGCTGATCATTCACCTCAGTACCCCTTTCCTGCTTTCTCTCCATACCCCTTGATCCCCTTAGCCGTAAGGGCCATATCTAACTCCCTCTTGAATATATCCAATGAACTGGCATCAACAACTCTCTGCGGCAGGAAATTCCACAGGTTAACAACTCTCTGAGTGAAGAAGTTTCTCCTCATCTCAGTCCTAAATGGCCTACCACTTATCCTAAGACTGTGTCCCCTGGTTCTGGACTTCCCCAACATCAGGAACATTCTTCCTGCATCGAACCTGTCCCGTCCCGTCAGAATCTTATATGTTTCTATGAGATCCCCTCTCAACCTTTTAAACTCCAATGTATAAAGGCCCAGTTGATCCAGTCCCTCCTCATATGTCAGTCTTGCGATCCCGGGAATCAGTCTGGTGAACCTTCGCTGCATTCCCTCAATAGCAAGAATGTCCGTCCTCAGATTAGGAGACCAAAACTGAACACAATATTCCAGGTGAGGCTTCACCAAGGTCCTGTACAACTGCAGTAAGACCTCCCTGCTCATATACTCAAATCCCCTAGCTATGAAGGCAACATACCATTTGCCTTCTTCACCGCCTGCTATACCTGTATGACAACTTTCAATGACTGATGAACCATGACACCCAGGTCTCATTGCATCTCCCCTTTTCCTAATCTGCCGCCATTCAGATAATATTCTGTCTTCGCGTTTTTGCCTCCAGAGTGGATAACCTCACATTTATCCACATTATACTGCATCTGCCATGCATTTGCTCACTCACCTAACCTGTCTAAGTCACCCTGCAGCCTCCTAGCATCCCCCTGACAGCTCACACCGCCACCCAGTTTAATGTCATCTGCAAACTTGGAGATATTACACTCAATTCCTTCATCCAAATCATTGATGTGTATTGTAAGGAGCTGGGGTCCCAGCACTGAGCCCTGCGGCACTCCACTAGTCACTGCCTGCCATTCTGAAAAGGACCCGTTTATCCCGACTCTCTGCTTCCTGTCTGCCAACCAGTTCTCAATCCATGTCAGTATATTACCCCCAATACCATGTGCTTTAATTTTGCATCCCAATCTCTTGTGTGGGACCTCGTCAAAAGCCTTTTGAAAGTCCAAATACACCACATCCATTGGTTCTCCCCTGTCCACTCTACTAGTTACATCCTCAAAAAATTCTAGAAGATTTGTCAAGCATGATTTCCCCTTCATAAATCCATGCTGACTTGGACCGATCCTGTCACTGCTTTCCAAATGCGCTGCTATTTCATCCTTAATAATTGATTCCAACATTTTCCCCACTACTGATGTCAGGCTAACCGGTCTATAATTACCTGCTTTCTCTCTCCCTCCTTTTTAAAAAAGTGGTGTTACATTAGCTACCCTCCAGTCCATAGGAACTGATCGAGAGGAACTGTTGGAAAATGATCACCAATGCATCCACTATTTCCAGGGCCACTTCCTTAAGTACTCTGGGATGCAGACTATCAGGCCCCAAGAATTTATCGGCCTTCAATCCCATCAATTTCCCTAACACAATTTCCCGCCTAATAAGGATATCCTTCAGTTCCTCCTTCTCAAAAGACACTCGGTCCCCTAGTACTTCCAGAAGGTTATTTGTGCCTGCCTTCTTGAAAACAGAACCAAAGTATTTGTTCAATTGGTCTGCCATTTCTTTGTTCTCCATTATAAATTCACCTGAATCCGACTGCAAGGGACCTATGTTTGTCTTCACTAATTTTTTTCTCTTCACATATCTATCGAAGCTTTTGCAGTCAGTTTTTCTGTTCCCTGCAAGCTTCTTCTCGTACTCTATTTTCCCTCTCTTAATTAAACACTTTGTCCTCCTCTGCTGAATTCTAAATTTCTCCCAGTCCTCGGGTTTGTTGCTCTTTCTGGCCAATTTATATGCCTCTTCCTTGGATTTAACACTATCCTTAATTTCCCTTGTTAGCCACGGTTGAGCCACCTTCCCCATTGTATTTTTACTCCAGAAAGGGATCTACAATTGCTGAAGTTCATCCATATGATCTTTAAATGTTTGCCATTGCCTATCCACCGTCAACCCTTTAATATCATTTGCTAATCTATTCTAGCCAATTCATGCCTCAAACCACTGAAGTTACCTTTCCTTAAGTTCAGGACCCTAGTTTCTGAATTAACTGTGTCACTCTCCATCTTAATAAAGAATTCTACCATGTTATGGTCACTCTTCCCTAAGGGGCCTTGCACAACAAGATCGCTAATTAGTCCTTTCTCATTACACATCTCCCAGTCTAGGATGGCCAGCTCCCTAGTTGGTTCCTCGACATATTGGTCTAGAAAACCATCCCTAATGCACTCCAGGAAATCCTCCTCCACCGCATTGCTACCAGTTTGGTTAGCCCAATCAATATGTAGATTAAAGTCGCCCATGATAACTGCTGTACCTTTATTGCATGCATCCGTAATTTCTTGTTTGATGCTGTCCCCAACCTTACTACAACTGTTACAGTTGTGAGCCTAGTGGATGAACTGATAATGTGTAGTGTGATTGTTAAACCAACTAGTTCTTAAGAGCAATGTGTTGCTATGAATTCTTAAGCAAAGAACCCATGAAGCAAATACATTACACCCGGTTATAGAACTCTTTCTCAAGCTTTGTCTGATAGTTACTCCTTACTGACCCAGTTTTATAAATTCAAACACTGCCTGCTTCGAAACCACAATCAGCGATGCTTTCTTGTGGTGGTACCAGTGCAAAAATCCACTTTTAAACTGCTGATTCACTTGTGGATAACCATGTAGATTGATGGGCCTTGGGTTTAGTCAAACATTTCAGCTTCTTTGTAAACAAGTCAGTTATGAGTTCCTCTGTGAAACAAACTCGGTTCTGCAAATTGTCTGATTTTGCCCCCCGCAGCCCCAGCACCCCCACCCCCACCTTCTTTTCTTCACTATAATAAAAACAGAAACTGCTGGAAACCTCAGCAGGTCAGGCAGCATCTATGGCGAGAAAAACATAGAAACATAGAAATTTACAGCGCAGAAGGGGGCCATTCTGGCCCATCATGTCCACGCCGGCCGACGAAGAGTCACACGGCCCTCGGTCAGCAGCCCTGAAGGTTACATATAAACCTATGAACAATGACGGAAAGGCAAAGAGCACCCAGCCCAACCAGTCCGCCTCACCACAACTGCGACACCCCTGATACTAAAACATTCCACACTCCACCCCAACCGGAGCAGTGTGATCTCCTGGGAGAGGCAAAAATCAGATAAAAACCCTGTCATGTATGTAACCACAATGTAACACCACTGTATTACTGTATACACTCAACCTAGATGCACACCTTGACCACAAGGGGTGAACTTGTGGGAGACACTCCTTACCTGATCACACAGGTAGAAAAAGGGAGGTCCCACGCAGGGTCATCATCTTTGGAGTCCTGTAAATAAAGAGAGCAGGTCACAGAGTGACCTTGTCCGCAGAATGTGCCTCGTGTGGTTTCATGCTGTAGAATAAGGATTTTACATTAGCGATGAGAAACGGGAATTCACGACCCATGAGAATGGCCACCGGTAGCACAGAGGAACGGTACTGTGTTGGGGAAGACTGGGACGATTTTGTCGAGAGGCTTCAGCAAAGCTTTGTTACCAAAGAATGGCTGGGGGATGCAGCGGCCGACAAGCGAAGGGCTCATCTTTTGACCAGCTGCGGACCAAAGACTTACACGCTGATGAGGGACTTACTAGCACACGAAAAGCCGGCGGACAAAACCTTTGAAGAACTTACCAAACAGGGAGCACCTCAAACCGGCGAGTAGCATACATATGGCCCGACACAGATTCTACACCCACCGACGTCGTGAAGGACAGAGCATACCGGACTTCGTAGCGGACCTCCGGCGTTTGGCCAGCCTCTGTAAGTTCACAGACGCCTGCAGGGGGGAGATGCTAAGGGACTTCTTTATCGAGGGCATCGGTCATGCGGGAATTTTCCGCAAATTAATTGAGACCAAGAATTTGACCTTGGAAGCAGCGGCTTTGATAGCTCAAACTTTCATGGCGGAGGAGGAAGAGACGAAAATAATATACGCGCGCAATACTGCCTCTAATGCGGCGATGGATCAGGGAGTCAACATCATCAATGTGACTCAGAGCCCCGCAGGCAGGCAGGGGCAGTCCGACATTCCCCAGGTAGCAATGGACCCCAGAGTAGGACTTCAACAGCGACAATGGCAGGCTGAACGGACAATCATGCCATCACAGTGGACAATGCGGCCCGGGATGGGGCCATTGACACCCACTAATAGGGTACTTAAGAGCAGTCAAAGGGACAGTCAGCGCAGAATGCCTGGCCATAGTCCCTTTGTTCCCAACAATGGAAACTTTAACTCATGCTGGAGGTGTGAGGGAAAGCACTCAGCTAGATCTTGCAGATTTCAACAGTTTGTCTGCAGGAACTGAAATCTCAGTGGCCACTTAGCTCGAATGTGCAGGAAGTCTACAACCAGACTAATATATGAGGCGGATGGACCAGAAGAGGGTTCTTTGAGGCAGGATGACTTTTGGGGCAAATCGATGGACGCCGAGGTTCAGCGGGTCCATGTGGCGAATATTCACAGTTCATACACCAGAACGCCACCAATGATGATAAAGGTTTTATTAAACGGTATCCCAGTATGCATGGAACTGGACACTGGGGCCATCCAGTCACTCATGGGAGTTCAGCAATTTGAGAAGCTATGGCCACTTAAAGCCAGTAGACCCAAATTAGCACATACTGAGACACAATTACAGACTTACACTAAAGAAATAATTCCGGTGCTAGGCAGTGCAATGTTGGCCGTCACACACAATGGGTTAGTGAATCGGCTGCCGCTCTGGATTGTCCCGGGCAATGGTCCTGCACTGTTGGGGAGGAGCTGGTTAGCCGAGATGAACTGGAAATGGGGGGATGTTCACGCAATGTCATCTGTGGATCGAAGTTCGTGCTCACAAGTCCTGCAACAATTCGATTCACTATTCCAACCTGGCGTCAGGACTTTCAAAGGCACTAAAGTAGTGATACACATCACCCTGGACACCAGGCCAGTGCATCACAAAGCCAGAGCGGTGCCGTATGTGATGTGGGCAAAGATCGAGAGCGAATTGAACCGGCTGTTGAGAGAGGGCATCATCTCGCCTGTTGAATTCAGCGACTGGACGAGCCCCATCGTTCCTGTCCGAAAAGAGGATGACTCTGTCAGGATCTGTGGCAACTACAAGGCCACCATCAATCCGGTGTCCCTACAAGATCAATACCCGCTCCCGAGAGCGGAGGACCTCTTCGCCATGCTGGTAGGCGGCAAGCTGTTCACCAAGTTGGATCTCACTTCAGCCTATATGACCCAGGAACTGGCCAACGAATCTAAACTACTGACCACCATCACCAGGCACAAGGGACTGTTCGTTTATAACAGGTGCCCGTTTGGCATTCAATCAGCGGCCGCGATTTTTCAACGAAACATGGAAAGCCTGCTTAAATCCATTCCTGGAACGATCGTATTCCAGGACGACATCCTCATCACGAGTCGAGACACCGAGGAACACCTCTACAACCTGGAGGAGGTGCTACGCCGACTGGACCGGGTAGGCCTGCGACTCAAGAAGTCTAAATGTGTGTTCTTAGCTCCCGAGGTTGAGTTTCTGGGCAGGAGGGTTGCTGCAGATTGGGATTCGGCCCACCGAATTCAAAACAGAGGCGATTCGACGAGCACCCAGGCCCTACAACACATCGGAGTTGCGTTCATTCCTGGGACTGTTGAACTATTTCGGGAACTTTCTGCCGAACCTGAGCATGTTGTTGGAGCCGCTGCACGTGCTCCTGCATAAGGGTTGCGAGTGGTTTTGGGGAGACTGTCAGGAACGGGCTATTGATCGGGCGCGAAACCTACTTTATTCAAACAAGTTGTTGACCCTGTACGACCCCTGTAAAAAATTGGTTCTGACATGTGATGCATCGTCTTATGGGGTGGTGCGTGTTGCAGCAGGGCAATGCTGAGGTTCAACTACAACCTGTGGCTTATGCCTCAAGGTCGCTCTCTCAAGCAGAACGGGGATATGGGATTGTCGAGAAGGAAGCATGTGTCTATGGTGTAAAAAAAATGCATCAGTACATCTTTGGTCGGAAGTTTGAATTAGAGACAGACCACAAGCCATTAACATCCCTGTTGTTAGACAGCAAGGCTATCAATGCCAACGCATCAGTTCGCATACAGCGATGGGCTCTCACGCTGGCTGCTTATGACCACTCCATCCGGCACCGGCCCGGCACTGAAAATTGCGCTGACGCGCTCAGCAAGCTTCCACTGGCCACCACTGAGGGGGCAGTGGAGCAAAGCGCAGAGATGGTCATGGCTGTCGATGCCTTTGATAGTGCAGGCTCCCCCATCACAGTCCGCCAGATCAAAATCTGGACAAAGAGAGATCCCCACCTATCCATGATTAAGAAATGTGTCCTGACTGGGGATTGGGCGCCCGCACACGGAGCATGCCCTGAGGAGGCCAGACCGTTCCACAGACGGATGGATGAGCTCTCCATCCAAGCCGACTGCCTACTATGGGGCAGCTGGGTAGTTATGCCCAGAAGGGCAGGGAGGCATTCATCAGGGAACTCCACAGCGAGCACCCAGGCATTGTGCGGATGAAGGCCATTGCCCGGTCACACGTTTGGTGGCCTGGAATTGATTCAGACCTGGAACACTATATTCGCAGGTGCACGACATGTGCCCAGCTGGGTAATGCCCCCAGGGAGGCCCCGCTCAGCCCGTGGCCCTGGCCCGCCAGGCCATGGTCACGCATTCATGTTGACTATGCGGGCCTGTTCATGGGTAAGATGTTCCTTATTCTGGTAGATGCGTACTCGAAATGGATCGAGTGCATCATTCTGAATTGATGCACATCATCCACCACCGTGGAAAGCCTACATGCGATCTTTGCAACCCATGGCTTGGCGGCCATTCTGGTTAGTGATAACGGCCCATGTTTCACAAGCTATGAATTCCAAGAGTTTATGTCGGGCAAAGGCATCAACCACGACAGGACTGCGCCGTTCAAGCCAGCCTCCAATGGCCAGGCGGAACGTGCGATCCAAATCATTAAGCAAGGGATGCTCAGGATTCAAGGACCCTCCCTACAATGCCGCCTATCGCGCCTCCTGCTGGCCTATAGATCCCGACCGCACTCGCTCACGGGGGTCCCGCCCGCAGAGCTACTCATGAACGGACACTCAAAACTCGGTTGTCCCTCATTCACCCAGTCCTGGCCGACATAGTTGAGGGCAAGCGCAAGTCACAAAACGAGTACCATGACCGCAATTCGAGGGGGAGATGTATAGAAATAAATTATCCTGTATTCGTCCTCAATCACGCCATGGGGCCCAAAATGGCTTGAGGGCACTGTAAATGACAAAGAGGGGAATAGGGTCATCGTGCTAAAACTCAACAATGGTCAGATATGACGTAATCATCTGGACCAAGAAAAAAAAATTTCAGCACCAACACGGAGGAACCTGAAGAAGACCATGAGATGGAGCTCACAACTCCGCCAGTGAACGAGCAACAAGAGCAATCAGAAGAATGCACAGTCCCTGCGGTCAGCCCGGACAGGCCGGAATCACCACAGGTGACAGACACTCACGTCAGTGTCCAACAACCAGAGCCCCAACTGCGGCACTCCACGAGGGAGCGTAGACCACCTGAAAGACTAAACCTATGATCCCAATAAGACTTTGGGGGGGAAGGTGATGTCATGTATGTAACCACAATGTAACACCACTGTATTACTATATACACTCAACCTAGATGCACATCTTGACCACAAGGGGTGAACTTGTGGGAGACACTCCTTACCTGATCACACAGGTATAAAAAGGGAGGTCCCACGCAGGATCATCGTCTTTGGAGTCCTGTAAATAAAGAGAGCAGGTCACAGAGTGACCTTGTCCGCAGAATGTGCCTCGTGTGGTTTCATGCTGTAGAGTAAGGATTTTACAAACCCAGGCCAATTTATGGAGAAAAAATCTGGGAAAATTCCTCTCTGACCCATCCAGGTGATCGAAACTAGTCCAGGAGATCACCCTGGCCGTATTCCATTCCCTGCAGTACTTAACATTAGATCTGCTCCGTCCAACAAAAGGTCATCCAGTCTAATCCCAATTACCAGCTCTAGGTCTGTAACCCTGCAGGTTTCTGCAATTTAAGTTCCCATCCAACCATCTCTTAAAAGTGGTGAGGGTTTCTGCATCCACCACTCTTCCAGGCAGTGAGTTCCAGATCCCCACAACCCTCTGCATAAAGAAGTCCCCCCTCAAATCCCCTCTGCACCTTCCAGCAACCACCTTAAAACTATGCCCCCTCGTAATAGACCCCTCCACAAATGGAAATAGGCCCTTACTATCCACTATGTCCAGGCCCCTCCATATTTTGTACACCTCAATGAGGTCTCCTCTCAACCTCCTCTCTTCCAATGAGAACAAACCCAGCCTATCCTATCCAAACAGAGTTAATGTTTCAGCCCTTGGTGAGAACTGTTTCCTCTCAGTTTTGCTCTTGGGTGAAAACACAACATCAGTTGCCGAGTCACGTGGAAGGCATTGAGGCTGAAATTGCGGTCGGAGGCTTCCCGCGGGCAATTGCCTCCAACCCGAAACATTTCTACGAATTTACCCGGTGGTCCGGGAGGAGCATGGGATTCCGGTGGGGGGGGCCTTCTCTTCCTGCGCTGTGAAGCGTGCTCCCGTCCTCCAGGTTCCCACACAGATGGTGCAGTCATGTGTGACTACTCAGCCAATCAGGTACAGTATTCCATAGCTTTCCCATTAATAGCAATGAGCACACCGTATCTACCAGTTCTCAGTGCTATTAATGAGAAAAAACGGCAAACGCACACTAATAAAAATAAAAAACAGACCTCACATAATTAAAATTAATTGAAATTAAAGTTAATAAATGCCCTAGAAAAAAACAATATTTTTCCGATTTTTAAAAAAAAGTTTTGTAATTCGGGTTAAAAATAAATTTACCTTAGTGGGCAGAATTTGTAATAATAAAATGTGTTTAGTTAATTTAATTTAATTATATTTATGTATTTAAACACTTACGCCTGTAACAGTAGGCTATGCGCCTGCTTTTTCAGGCACAAGAATTTTGAGGACATTTGCTGGGCAAGATATGGGTAAATACCGCAATCTTGCCCTTGCAAACATCCTCGCTCCCAAGACACGGATCATTTGTCGAGTTCCAGCTCGACAGATCGGAAAAGCCAATTTTCAGCGTATGCGCATTGTGTGCTGAAAACTGGCTTTTCCGATGTCTTCCCGGGTCTGTAGAAACTTCGTACGGACATGGGGAGGCCGGGATATCCAGGCCATTGTCCAATCCTTCCTCAGCACTGTTGCTCAGCCTCCTGCAGGGATAATCAGACATTCACCCCCCTCTGCTCTGCAATCACCCAGGAGAGAAAGCAACTCGATTCTGCACTGAAAATATTATCCATTTCTTCCCCCTTTCCAGATGTGCACAACTTAAGTGGCTGCCATTGAGGTCTATTATCTGCAAAAAACTTGTTACAAAAAAAACACACTGCCTCCATGAAGGTGTGACAGCATTGTAAGTTCCCTTTAAGATGGAGCGAGCTGCAGAATGCTGTGTGTTTTTTGTTGGGGAATAAACAGCCCTGCCCATACTGTGCTTTCTCCACTAACAGGACCAGGCAGCGTGCAGTCGAGAGGGTCGCCCGGCCCGACTGCCTGCCTCTAACTAAAGGCGGATGCTCCAGTGCAACGTTGAGGTATGCAGTTATGAGCCTAGTGTATGAACAACACTCCCTCAGCGTTGCACTGTCGGAGGTGCCGTCTTTCGGATGAGATGTTAAACCAGGGCCCCGTCTGCTCTCTCAGGTGGATGTAAAAGACCCCACGGCACTATTTCGAAGAAGAGAAGGCCAATATTTATCCCTCAATCAACATAATGAAAAAAATGATTATCTGGCCATTATCAAATTGCTGTTTGTAGGAGTTTGCTGTGTGCAAGTTGGCTGCCACGTTTCATACATCACAACAGTGATTACGCTCCAAAAAATACTTCATTGGTTGTTATCACCATCATCATAGGCAGTCCCTTGGAATCGAGGAAGACTTGCTTCCACTCTTAAAATGAGTCCTCAGGTGGCTGAACAGTCCAATATGAGAACCACAGTCCCTGTCACAGGTGGGACAGATAGTCATTGAGGGAAGGGGTGGGTGGGACTGGTTTGCCGCATGCTCCTTCCGCTGCCTGCGCTTGATTTCTGCAAGCTCTCGGCGATGAGACTCGAGGTGATCAGCGCCCTCCCGGATGCACTTCCTCCACTTAGGGCGGTCTTTGGCCAGGGATTCCCAGGTGTCGGTGGGGATGTTGCACTTTATCAGGGAGGCTTTGAGGGTGCCCCTGTAACGTTTCCTCTGCCCACCTTTGGCTCGTTTGCCATGAAGGAGCTCCGAGTATAGCGCTTGCTTTGGGAGCCATTGGTTGTAAAGCACTTTGGGATGTCCTGAGGTTATGAAAGACGCTATATAAATGCAAGTCTTTCTTGCTTGCTCTGTCATTGGAAGGCCTAAAAGATGAGAAATGGAAGGTATATAAACCTATAGAAGCCATAAAATATTGAATAAAAGGATTTATAAGCAGTTCACCCAGGCATGACTGCCAGGTGTGACCAACTTGTGACACAACATAAGGGTGACCACAAACAGGAAGGTTCACTTAACGGCAAATGCAATATGTTATAGGCAGATAGGCGGTGTCATTTCCTCTACCGTTTCTGTTTAGATGTAAACAGTATGTGCTGTGGAATAAAGTTTCAAATTTATTTGGTACAGAGGCAGAAAATATTCTGGGTACTGAGTCAGGTGTTAATGAATGGATGCTACACATTTAAATCTTCTAATTCCTGTTTTTTACAGAAAGGTCATCAGACAAAGTGTCTTGCTAAGATTTCCAGCCTTCAATGATTACCTTGTGAAGAGGTCAGAGATCCAGAATGGGACACATTGACCAATAAGCACCTAGGTTTGGCTGGAAATGGAGTAACTTTAATTCCCTTATTGCTTTAGGGCTGTTGATGCCTCACGTGTTGTGATCCTGATCCACATAGACTGGAGAGGTCCCAGGATTGCCCCCTAATCTGTGCTGAGTTAAGCAGGTCTTAGCTGGGGTTACAGTGGGAATGATGCAACCGGCTCCAACATCCCCAGGCTTGGGAGGGGAAAAATATGGTCTAGGGCTCCTCACCCTGAATTCCATCCCGGGACCCCTGCATGGCTGAGTATTTCTTTCAGAAAATCACAATTTGGGATACACTAAAAGAAAGACTACATAGAAACATAGAAAATAGATGCAGGAGTAGGCCATTCGGCCCTTCGAGCCTGCACCACCATTCAATATGATCATGGCTGAACATGCAACTTCAGTACCCCATTCCTGCTTTCTCTCCATACCCCTTGATCCCTTTAGCTGTAAGGGCCACATCTAACTCCCTTTTGAATATATCTAACAAACTGGCCTCTTCAACTTTCTGTGGTAGAGAATTCCACAGGTTCACAATTCTCTGAGTGATTCTCTGACTTGGATTTATATAGTGCCTTCTGTAACCACCGGATGTCTCAATGTCTACAATGCATATGCATATGGTGCATATCGGATGTATATTCAAGGCTGAGAGAGATCAATAGATTTTTGGACTCCAGGGGAATCAAGGGATATGGGGATCGGGCGGGAAAGTGAAGTTGAGGTCGAAGATCAGCCATGATCTTATTGAATGGTGGAGCAGGCTCGAGGGGCCGAATAGCCTATTCCTGCTCTTGTTTCTTATGAGAGAGGTAACCTTCAGGGCCTTGTGAGACAGGTTTCCATCACTGTGGTGTGCACACAAAGCTGGAGTGAATGGATCAGTCATGTGGCTACTTAATCCAGTCAGGGTCCTCAGTGAGAGGCAGACAGAATTTTTTTTTGATATTAGCATATCTGATAGCCAATCTTTGTCTCATCTCTAGCTTCTGACCTCTCTCTTCATTGTTTTTTTCCCCTCTATAATTTATTATCACTACTTTGGCCATTGTTTCTGTGAGCTGTTCTCTCGTCTTCCTCCTAAGCTTCATATTTGCAATTCTACGTGATCATCCTCAATGTTTCTGAACTGAAAGCCCCTCGTACTATCGTCTACTTCAGAAATGATTTCCCACAATCGCAAAATTCTAGAATTCCTCGCGCTAATCAGTCTTCCCTTGCTGCTACCATCTGCGGACTTTCAAGGCCCACCATTTTGGGGTTTGCCTCACCTTTGCTGCTCCTTTCAGCTTTCAGAAACGTTTGAGTTGTTGAGGCCAGTTCGTTAGATATATTCAAAAGGGAGTTAGATGTGGCCCTTACGGCTAAAGGGATTAAGGGGTATGGAGAGAAGGCAGGAATGGGGTACTGATATTGCATGATCAGCCGTGATCGTATTGAATGGTGGTGCAGATACGAAGGGCTGAATGGCCTACTCCTGCATCTATTTTCTATGTTTCGATGTTTCTAGAACTTTGAGTGAGAGCGGGGTCAGCAATTTTACCATCCCCCTTCCAGCTTCAGGGGTCAGTGCAACAGCAATAAAGAAAGACTTGCATTTATATAGCGCCTTTCACGCCCACCAGACGTCCCAAAGTGCTTTACAGCCAATGAAGTACTTTTGAAGTGTTGTCACTGTTGTAATGTGGGAAACGCACCAGCCAATTTGTGCACAGCAAGCTCCCACAAACAGCAATGTGATAATGACCAGGTAATCTTTTTTGCTTTTGTTGTGTTGGTTGAGGGATAAATATTGGCCATGACACCGGGGATAATTTCCCTGCTCTTCTTTGAAATAGTGCCATGGGATCTTTTACGTCCACTTGAGAGGGCAGGCGGGGCCTCGGTTTAACATCTCATTCAAAAGCTGGCACCTCCGACAGTGCAGCGTTGGAGAAATACCACCAACGATGTCTCCGCAAGATCCTGCAAATCCCCTGGGAGGACAGACGCACTAACGTCAGTGTTCTCGATCCGGCCAACATCCCCAGCATCGAAGCACTGACCACACGCGACCAGCTCCGTTGGGCGGGCCACATTGTCCACATGCCCGACACAAGACTCCCAAAGCAAGCGCTCTACTCGGAACTCCTACACGGCAAGCGAGCCCTAGGTGGGCAGAGGAAACATGTCAAGGACACCCTCAAAGCCTCCTTGATAAAGTGCAACATCTCCACCGGCACCTGGGAATCCCTGGCCAAAGACTACCCTAACTGGAGGGAGTGCACCCGGGAGGGCGCTGAGCACCTCGAGTCTCGTCGCCGAGAGCATGCAGAAATCAAGCGCAGGCAGCGGAAGGAGCGTGTGGCAAACCAGACTCCCCCACCCACCCTTTCCTTCAACCACTGTCTGTCCCACCTGTGACAGAGACTGTAATTCCCGTATTGGACTGTTCAGTCACCTGAGAACTCACTTTTAGAGTGGAAGCAAGTCTTGCTCGATTTTGAGGGGCTGCCTATGGTGCACTGGGAGTGTCAGCCGAGATTTTTTTTGTGCTCAGGTCCCTGGAGTAAGGCTTGAACCCACAACCTTCTGGCTCAGAGGCGAGAGTGCTGCCCACTGAGCCACGGCTAACACTGTGCACTAGAATTTATTTCTAACCCCAGCTGTAACTGCATGGACACAGTCTTGACTCCAACCTCAGATGATCGAATAGCAATTGTGGACTCCAGTCTGTGTTACACTGGGGAAATTGCGACAGATGTGTTTCGTGAAGGACTTAACTTGCATCCCCATCAGTCAATCAGTTGGTCTTTTCTTAATTCCTCGATGCTGACTGTCTATTACTTATCAGATATTTGAAGTGGCCCAACTATTAATAACTAAAAAGAACAGCAGCACTGATATGTTACCGGTATGTGGGTCTATACGTTTTAACCCAAATTAATTTTGTTTAATAAAGTGATGAGGCAGGCCAGTTATGCTGAATTGCTAACATTAATAGATGGAGTCACATTCACTTAGAAAATTACAAAAAGATTGCGAGATTGTATTGGATCACTAACTCATTGTAGCCCGTGGACGCACATCAATCAGATGAATGAATTCCAGCTTGACTACAATTTACTTTGATGCTTGTTCAGCATTTAGCTCTGACTGTTATGAATCTAGAAGTAATATAAAACATGTTTCTAAAACACTGCAGATTTTATGTTTAAAAAAAAGGCCCTGTAAAATCCTTCAAATGTCGGTTGGCACAGCTGTTTACGTCGAAATGTACCTCTCAACTCGTACCACATTTCTGCTTACATTGTAGTTATTGGTCAACAACAATATAGAATCATGGAATCATGGACATTTTTACAGCACGGAAGGTGGCCATTTCGGCCCATTGTGTCTGTGCCGGCCGACAAAGAGCTATCCAGCCTAATCCCACTTTCCAGCTCTTGGTCCGTAGCCCTGTAGGGCACATCCAAGTACTTTTTAAATGCAATAAGGGTTTCTGTCTCTACCACCCTTTCAGGCAGTGAGTTCCAGACCCCCACCACCCTCTGGGTGGAAACAATTCTCCAAAATCTCCTCTAATCCTTCTACCAATAACTTTAAATCTCTGTCCCTGATTGTTGACCCCTCTGCTAAGGGAATTAGGCCCTTCCTCTCCACTCTATCTAGGCCTCTCATTAATTTTATACAGCTCAATTAATCTCCCCTCAGCCTCGTTCCAAAGAAAACAACCCCAGCCTATCCAATCTTTCCTCATAGCTAAAATTCTCCAGTCCTGGCAACATCCTCGTAAATCTCCTCTGCACCCTCTCAAGTGCAATCACATCTTTCCTGTAATGTGGGAGCTGTTTTCATTGAGAAAATATATTGCGGTATATCTATTGTTTTATGCAAAGAATTGAGCATGAGGAACTGTGTTCAAGGCTCTGATCCAAATTAATGAGTTTGGACACAGCAGTAAAACACTCAACTCCATCCCTTTGTTTCGGTGTTATCTCCTTTAAGTTGCCATTTTATATTTTGTCACGGGCTGAGTAGGGAGTGTCTGTAACGTGATGCATAAGGCATCACCACTGTATGATGCAGGCCAGGTGGATCAACAGGCCACTTCCTGTCTGGTCCTTTCGTATTTATGAACCCAGGGACTTGAGCACAAAAATCTAGGCTGACACTCCAGTGCAGTGCTGAGGGAGTGCCGCACTGTCGGAGGTGCCGTCTTTTGGATGAGACGTTAAACCGAGGCCCCGTCTGCTCTCTCAGGTGGCCATAAAAGATCCCATGGCACTATTTTAAAGAAGAACAGAGGAGTTATCCCCGGTGTCCTGGGACCAATATTTATCCCTCAACCAACGTCACTAAAAATAGATTATCTGGTCATTGTCACATTGCTGTTTGTGGGAGCTTGCTGTGCGCAAATTGTTTGCCGGGTTTCCCACATTGCAACAGTGACTGCACTCCAAAAGTACTTCATTGGCTGTAATGTTCTCTAATTCTGTCCTCTTGAGCATCCCTGATTATAATCGCTCAACCATTGGTGGCCGTGTCTTCTGTTGCCTGGGCCCCAAGCTCTGGAACTCCCTGCTTGAACCTCTCCGCCTCTCTACCTCTCTTTCTTCCTTCAAGACGCTCCTTAAAACCTCCCTCTTTGACCAAGCCCTGCCCTAATTTCTACTTATGCGGCTTGGTGTCAAATTTTTATCTCATAATACTCCTGTGAAGTGCCTTGGGACGTTTCACTACCTTAAAGGCGCTATCTAAATGCAAGTTGTTGTTGTTGCAAAGTGCCTTTGGATGCCCTGAGGTCATGAAAAGAGCTCACCTTTTAGGTGGCGGCCTACAGAGATCCCTTAAAGGAGCACTGGTCAGGCCGCAGAAACAAAACATCATTGTATGGGGAAATTGCCCGGCACGTGCTTTGCCCAGAGCTAATAAGTTTCCGGGAGAGGTCCTGAAACATTAACATTGTCACATTGCTGTTTGTGGGAGCTTGCTGTGCACAAGGGACCTCACGCCTGTTTTAGGCGGCCAATCAGGGCTGGCTGACTATTTCCTGATCCAACATGGCGTTGGATGTATTTCAGGCACCCTTGGGGAGTGAAAGACAGCGCCAGGAAATTGGTGTGTTTTCCCCCTGTTCTGCGCCCGAAAAAATCTGGTGCAGCGGGGTCCAATTTCTCCCGCACTGACTCTAAATTCAAATGATCTGACAATTGACTCTGAGCACCAAGTTCCCACTTTGCTGTCTTACTTACGTTGCTTAACTCAAATTATTGAATAAATCCAAATTTTCTAATGTGAAAACAACTCCAAATTATTAAGAGTAGGCCGTACGTTCATGGTTTCCATGGCAACAAGGCTTCAGGAAGTGTTCTGCTACTGATGTGCTGTGGTGCGTTATTCCCATGTCGGCTTTGGCACCTAGGTGTTTTAATGGTAACAGTACCCGCTGGCGTTAAAATAATATCAATCCGATAATCTAGGCTTGAGAATGTGCGGGACACAGTTTGTGGCAGGACATTGATGGCACACATGCTCACAATCATATTTAATAACACGCTTGAAATTCTGTTAACAGGTGAATAAATAAACATTAAACTACCAGTACTAAAAGCCTCAGGCCCTTGTTATAGGCCTCACCATTGACAACAGGCCTGACTCCAGCAGCAGCTCTGTAACAGTAACAGTAATGGAAAATTTCAGCCTGCACTGAGACACAAAAATATGTCTGGGGGGGTGGGCGGAGTAGGGGGAGAGATGATCGGGAAGAGGGCGAGGGCGAGGGCGATAGCGAGATCAGCCCATGGTTGCTTGTTGAACATAAGAACATAAGAAATAGGAGCAGGAGTAGGCCATTTGGGTCCTCTTTCAATCAATAAGATCATGGTTGATGTGATCCTGGCCTCAACTCCACTTCCCCGCCCGCTCCCCATAACCCTTGACTCCCTTGTCGCTCAAAAACCTGTCAATCTCCACCTTAACTATATTCACTGACCCAGCCTCCGCAGCTCTCTGGGGCAGGGAGTCCCAAAGATTCACGACCCTCAGAGAGAGGAAACTCCCCCATGAAGCCAGCGCTCCTGCTCCTTCTGACTCCACAAAATACGAAGGAGGATAAATTCTGTTGCTCCCCTTTTGTGAGGGGGGGGGGGGGGTAACATCCGGGAGGCGGGACATTTTGTGCCAAGCAGAGTGCCGGGCTGACCGATCTCGGCACGGACCCCGAGTTCCATGCGCCAATGGGCCACTTGGCCAAATCGGCAGATTTTCATTTTGGAATGGCCCACACCTCCCCCTTTAACTAGCATCCCGCGAGCGGGTGGCTGACCAGTACGTGCCCCCCCCTGAAGCTGTCGCTAGCATCGCCCGGCGCTGCTTCAGGGGGGGGGGGGCGATACCCTATTTAGGGTCCTGGGCGCCGCCCTCGCTGGTGACGTGGTCATCGGTGGCATGGCGGAGCGAGGAACTACAGCTCACCGCCAGCGCTGAATTCCCACGAAATTTAGCGGGGGTCGTTAGTGGTGCCGTACCGAGGCAAAAAGTAGTTTGCGTCCCATTAGCGACATGGACTGAAACACTGGTCTCATTCGGGGCCCTTGCTTTGCGTACAAGTGAAGTGGCCAACCATTTGTAAATTAAGCTAGCATGTTGAATCACCAATTCCAATGTTAGTTTGTGACCTTTTCAACGTATGCTTAATTGTGTTTTTTAAGGTCATTGAAAATTATAATGGAACTTGCCAACAATGTGCTAGCATTTGTTATCTGACAGGAGGCGCAAACGACCCGAATTTCTAGGCCTGAACATTTTCCACGTTTTCATGAGCAGCTCCCAGCGGTCCCTTTAAGCTCTGACTAGGGCAAATTAATTCAGGAGCTCGGCTCTGAAATGAGCGGAGGAGCCTTGTTATAATATCGGAATGCAGCCTGCAATCCGATCGGGACCACCTGAAAAAAAAATGGCCGTGATGAATCTAACAGGGACCTAAACTCCCATGTAGATGGGGTGCAGCCCCTGCACTGTGAAATTGGTTGATCATTGTACTTGGTTTAGGCTCATGAAAGGGTGCAACAATGTTAAATTTAAGTAAACCCCGATGTACTACGGGAGTGTGAAGCTCAGGGGTGCATTGCTCCATTGATTTTTCTAGAGGGCAAAGCTTTGGTCCCTCACTGAAAATTAATAAACCTGTTGGCTTAGGGGCAATTTGCAGTTTAAAAGCCTCAGTGGGTTTCACTGACAGGTTACACACACTCTCACTGCTTCTCTCTTGATGTCTGTAATTCCATACCGTTGAAGTTACCTACCAGACTGATTCCCGGGATGGCGGGACTGACATATGAGGAGAGACTGGATCGACTAGGCCTGTATTCACTGGCGTTTAGAAGGATCTCATAGAAACATATAAAATTCTGACGGGACGGGACACGTTAGATGCAGGAAGAATGTTCCCGATGTTGGGGAAGTCCAGAACCAGGGGACACAGTCTAAGGATAAGGGGTAAGCCATTTAGGACCGAGATGAAGAGAAACTTCTTCACTTAGAGAGTTGTTAACCTGTGGAATTCCCTACCGCAGAGAGTTGTTGATGCCAGTTCATTCGCTATATTCAAGAGGGAGTTAGATATGGCCCTTATGGTTAAAGGGATCAAGGGGTATGGAGAGAAAGCAGGAAAGAAACATAGAAACATAGAAAATAGGTGCAGGAGTAGGCCATTCCCCCCTTCGAGCCTGCACCGCCATTCAATGAGTTCATGGCTGAACATGCAACTTCAGTTCCCCATTCCTGCTTTCTCGCCATACCCCTTGATCCCCCTAGTAGTAAGGACTACATCTAACTCCTTTTTGAATATATTTAGTGCATTGGCCTCAACAATTTTCTGTGGTAGAAAATTCCACAGGTTCACCACTCTCTGGGTGAAGAAGTTTCTCCTCATCTCTGTTCTAAATGGCTTACCCCTTATCCTTAGACTGTGACCCCTGGTTCTGGACTTCCCCAACATTGGGAACAGTCTTCCTGCATCTAACCTGTCTAAACCCATCAGAATTTTAAACGTTTCTCTCATTCTTCTGAACTCCAGTGAATACAAGCCCAGTTGATCCAGTCTTTCTTGATATGTCAGTCTCGCCATCCCGGGAATCAGTCTGGTGAACCTTCGCTGCACTCCCTCAATAGCACGAATGTCCTTCCTCAAGTTAGGAGACCAAAACTGTACACAATACTCCAGGTGTGGCCTCACCAGGGCCCTATACTCAAATCCCCTCGCTATGAAAGACAATATGCCATTTGCTTTCTTAATCGCCTGCTGTACCTGCATGCCAACCTTCAATGACTGATGTACCATGACACCCAGGTCTCATTGCACCTCCCCTTTTCCTAATCTGTCACCATTCAGATAATAGTCTGTCTCTCTGTTTTTACCAGGTGAAGGACCAGCCATGATCTTATTGAATGGTGGTGCAGGCTCGAGGGGCTGAATGGCCCATTCCTGCACCTATTTTCTATGTTTCTGTTTCTATGGGGTCAAGTTTCGGCCTGAGTTGCTCCAATTTTTTTGGAGCAACTGGTTTAGAATGGAGTATCTTAGAAATTGCAATTCTCGGCATTTAGTTTGCTCCAGTTCTAGTCAGTTAGAACAGTTTCATTTTGGAACAGATTTTTTTTTTCAAAAGGGGGCGTGTCCGGCCACTTACGCCTGTTTTGGAAGTTTAGGCAGTGAAAACTTACTCCAAACTAACTTAGAATGGAGTAAGTGTAGATTTTTGTGCACTCAGAAAAGCCTTCCCTACACTTTAGAAATCAGGCGTAGGTTACAAATCAGGCATAGGGAACAAGGTGCGGGGGGGGGGGGGGGGGGAGGGGTGGAAGGGAAGTAATTACATTTTACAAGCATTCAACAGTCTTACTTATACAAATAAAGAGCCACCCTGAATAAAAAATTATAAACAAAGCAAATACAAAATATTGAATATTCCTAGCTGTGTGAAGCAGCAGCAGCCTTCGAGCTGCGAGGGTGACTGAGGCCATTCGGCCACGGGATAGGGGCGGCGGTAGTGGCTGACGGCGGCCAAAGACACAGCAAGCAGCCTTCGAGCTGCGGTGCTTCAGGCAGGCCTTCCTTCCATGTAGGAGACAGGGATGGCGTCAGTGGCTCGACGGCAGCTGAAGACACAGCAAGCAGCCTTCGAGCTGCGAGAGAGGCTGAGGCTATTCGGCCAGGGACAGGGAGAGGCAGCCAGATAGCCAGTTTGAAACTTAAATTTGTAATTGCAGAATGGGTGCTGCATTGTCAACACCACGGATTATGCAATGGTTCGCCAGCAAGTCACTGCATAGGAAAGAATTGATTAGAGCTCACCGCACCAGGAACGTCATAGCCCGTAGGTTGATGGGCAGGAGACCTTACCCACGTCGGCAATATCGAGCCAGGCGCTTGTACCTGGACATGAGCGAGGCTGATTGTGTCAAAAGGCTGTGTTTCCGCAGAGAAGTTGCCGTTGAGATCTGTGATATGCTGAGAGCAGATTTGCAGCCCAGAAGCAGAAGGACAACTGCCTTGTCTGTTGAAGTGAAGGTAACAGCCGCACTTGCCTTCTATGCCTCGGGATCGTTTCAAGCTACAACTGGAGATGTGTGCGCCATCTCTCAATGTGCAATACATGCCTGCGTTTACCAGGTCACGGCTGCACTGTATGCGTGGAGGAATGACTTCATCAATTCCTCAATGACCGCACAAGCGATCCATGAGAGGGCTGTGGGCTTCTTCAGGATTGCCGGCTTCCCACAGGTACAGGGCTGCATTGATTGTACCCACATAGCCTTGCGAGCACCTGTGGAAGATTCCGAGCAGTACAGGAATAGAAAAGGTTTCCACTCCATCAATGTGCAGCTCGTGTGTGACGACAAGCAGCGCATCATGTCAGTCGATGCGAGATACCCTGGCAGCACCCACGATGCGTTCATCCTACGCGTACAGCGTTATACCTGATATGTTTGAGCAGCAGCCAGAAGGGCAGAGCTGACTACTGGGAGACAAAGGGTACGGCCTGACCACCTGGCTCATGACGCCCCTACGCGTGACACGGACAGAAGCTGACCGTCAATACAACATGCCGCACATTGCGACGCGCAGCATCATTGAGAGGACCATTGACATATTGAAACAGCGTTTCCGATGCCTGGACCATTCCGAAGGCCACTTGCAATACTCTCCTCAGATTGTCGGTCACTTCACTGTTGTGTGCTGCATGCTCCATAACTTAGCCATCATGAGGCAGCAGGAGCTGGTAGTGGAACCAGAAGACCCACGTGAGGGTCCAGTGTCTGATGATAGTATTTTGGAAGAGCAGGATGAGGATGATGATGATGATCAGGAAAGCATGCAAGTGCCTGATGCCGGAGCACGAGGTCGGAGGAGGGCCGTCCATCATGCTCCTTTAACAATTGCTCGAGACTTGCGCTAGCAGCTCATCCGTGAACGCTTCAACTACTGATGGCTGAGGGCTCTGCGACCACTGTTGCGCATGGACATGTTTATTCTTTGCAGTTGTTCCTACGTTGTGTTGTGTTAATGGAAGATGATTCAGTTTTAATGAAAAAATATTTATTGAAAAGTTAACGTTACTGTAATAAAATATTTGTTGTATCAAACTTTACTTTTTACTACGACTCTTGAAGATCACTTAAAAACTTTAAGATCACTTATAAACTTGTAAAGTTACAGAACAATTTCAATGTGAAAAATCTTACACTCTTAAGATCACTTAAACTTCAAGATCACTTTTAGGTGCAAAATTAAATAAGTTACAAAAAGTGAGAGCATTTACACTATAAGATCACTTAAAAACCCTAAGATCACTTATAAGTTGTAAAGTTACAAAACTTACAAAACAATTTCAATTTGAAAAACGCTACTACAGCTATATCAAGAACAAGAACAAAAGCAGCAAAGAAAGGCTGCAACTATGTCTCATCCATATCTCAGTGAATGTTCACTTCTTCATGGGGGTGTCATTTGATTGGCGGGGCTGTGTGCCCTTATTGCAGCAGCTACCTCCCTGACGGCCTGTGCCGTCGATTGCACTCCCTCGGACATTCCCTCCCTAAGTTCCCGTGTCATTACTGTATTTCTCCCGTCAGGACCGTCACCTCTTCACCCACTGCACTGACATGACCGATGAGTGATCGGGTAAGCTCATTGGTCTCCATACCCAATGCTACAACCTGAGCCGCATCTGTTGCACGCTGAATCTCAGGAGAGCGTGTCTCCAATCTCCTTCTCCTTTGCCTGGGTCTGCCTCGCGGCACCACTGCACAGGGAGGCGCGGGCTGGGACGGTGGGACGCTCTGTGTTCCAGACGGCAGTACTAGAGGGAGAGGCACGGGCTGGGATGATGGGACGCTCTGTGTTCCAGATGGCAGTACTAGAGGGAGAGGCTCAGGCTGGGACGGTGGGATGCTCTGTGTTCCAGACGGCAGTACTAGAGGGAGAGGCTCAGGCTGGGACAGTGGGATGCTCTGTGTTCCAGACGGCAGTACTAGAGGGAGAGGCTCAGGCTGGGATGGTGGGATGCTCTGTGTTCCAGACAGCAGTACTGGAGAGAGAGGCGCGGGCTGGGATGGTGGGGCGCTCGGTGTTCCAGACAGCAGTACTAGAGGGAGAGGCTCAGGCTGGGGCGGTGGGATGCTCTGTGTTCCAGACGGCAGTACTAGAGGGAAAGGCTCAGGCTGGGATGGTGGGGCGCTCGGTGTTCCAGACGACAGCACTTGTGTGCAAGCCGTGGGCTGAGATGGTGGGTGAATGGGTGTAAACTGCTCCATTATATCACTGCGACCTGCAACGTCGGAATCAAAGCCATGGAAGGTGGAACCAGAACCTATGCGAGTGGGAGGCGTAGGCTCGGACGGGTGGTGCACTGGCTGTAAACTGCTGCATTACACCAACAGCACCACTGGGACCTGCAACATCGGAATCAAAACCATGGAAGGTTGAACCAAAACCTATGCAAGGGGTTGAAACTCTGATGCCCCTTAATGGGGGCTCATAAACATTCATTTGGAAGCTCTCCCCTGTAGACATTTCAGTCATCTCTGCCATCATCCAGTCTGGATCGTCCGCATCTGGTTGTAGTGCTTCTTGTTCTGTATCTTCAGGATCCTCAGGGTTGGCATCATCATCATCATCATGATGTTCTGCAAAATACATCAGAACAGTCCAATGTTTAACAGCAAGGGAGGGGGCCGGGTGGGTGGCATGAGTACTCTCACACATAGCAGGCCAGGCAGCAGGTTGATTTGAAGGGCCACGATGCATTTTCAGGACTTACCCTCTTCCTCGCGTGCGGGCCCAGCTTGTGCTGTACTGATTGCTTTTCTCCATGTACGACTCATCATAGCAGCTACCCTCTGTTCCAAGGGTGTCAGTGGATACAGATTGGGCGTGCCTCCTCCTGTTCGAGTTGCTTCCCTTTTGTTGTGGGCCAATTTCTTCTGCAAAGAGTACAATATAACTTTTTACAGAGTGCATCTTTCTGCAGGGTGTGACATACAGATAGTCACATGACAATTACGATTACATAAAAAAATGAAAATATTACTTACACTAACTACTTGACCAAGGTCGTGCCATTTCTTTTTACACTGGCTCTCAGATCTCATGGTATGCACCACTGCGCAGTAATCTTCTGCAACTTGGTTCCAATGTTTCTTCATTTCTTTAGGTGGCACTTTTATGCGACCTCTGCTGCTGGTATCTAGCTCCTGCCATCTCTGCACAATGACGGTGACTAATATCTCCACTTCCTCATGTAAGAAATTCTTTGTTCTTGGTGGACGTTGTTCCATTGCTGTATTGAATTGACACTCTTATTTTTCAAAACACACAGTCCTTATTTTGCATGCACCTATGCAGCACCTGTTCTGGTTTAGCAGTGAAAAGCACTGATTTCAGCAGGTGATTTCTTCAACAGTGCTGCTAAAAGCACTCCTTCAGACACCAAAAAATCGCCAAAATTCAATCCCAAGCCTTTCCAGAGGTCCACGAGACAAATCAGCACTTTTCTTTAAGTTCCTTTAAAAATGGCCGAGTGCCAATGTTTCTGGGCTACTGCGCGGGCGCGCGCGCTCCAACGCGCACGCGCAGGGCCGCCGGCACGACGTTCCCTCATTTGACTTAGCCCCGCCCCCCCTCCACTTGCAGAATCGGCGCGACTCTGTGGCTCCACCCCCCCTGCTGCTGTCTGCGCACCGCGCCGAGCTCCCAAGGACCAACAAGGACCCCGAGAATTACGAGGTAGATTTTTGTCGCGCCTAACGGGAGTCCATGTCGGGGCTGCGCCGTTCTAGGCGCGGCCCGAAACTTGACCCCTATGTTTCTATGTTACTCACACTATAACTCTTTTATAAGAACTCATTCCTCCAGAATAAGTGCATTGTAACATTGTTTTTTTTTACAAACTACTGCCTGAACAGGTACAGAAAATAATCAAAAAGGCTAATGGAATGCTAGCCTTTATATCTAGAGGACTAGAATACAAGGGGGTAGAAGTTATGCTGCAGCTATATAAAAACAGGTTAGCCCACACCTGGAGCACTGTGAGCAGTTCCGGGCACCACACCTTAGGGAGGGTATATTGCCTTGGAGGGAGTGCAGCGTAGGTTTACCAGAATGATACCCGGACTTCAAGGGTTAAGTTATGAGGAGAGATTACACAAATTAGGATTGTATCCCCTAAAATTTAGAAGGTTAAGGGGTGATCTGATCGAAGTTTTCAGGTTATTATGGGGAACAGATAGGGTAGTGGGCATAGTGTAAAATTTAGAGCCAGGTCTTTCAGAACTGAAATTAAGAAATACTTCTACACACAAAGGGTGGTGGAAGTTTGGAACTCTCTATCACAAGCGGCAATTGGTGCAATTATTAATTTTAAATTGCAGATTGATAGCCTTTTGTTAATCAAAGGAATTAAGGAATATGGCCAAAGGCGGGTATATGGAGTTAGGTCGCAGATCAGCCATGATCTCATTGAATGGCAGAACAGGCTCGAGGGGCTGAATGGCCTCCTCCTGTTCCTGTATTCCAATGTTTATTGTTAAAACAAATTTAGAAATCAGTAAAATGCCGTGATGCAAACTGGATGCAAATTCAGTTTTTCATTATTAAAGTATTTATGTAGTGCACTGTTACTTTTCAATTTCTGTATGTTTTGGGTACACCAATAAGTCTTGTTATATATATTTTACACACTCACACATTTTTAAATCAGACAGAATGCAATTCATGTGTTCTTGCCTTTCGAACATGTTAGTTCTAAAAGATTTAAGGCAAACCATGTCTCCAATGTTGATCACTTTTAGCTTACATTTAATCAGGATTATTTATGCCTATCGCATAGATATTTCAGGTGTTGTAGAGGTGAGTTTATAATCAAGGTTATCTCACCAATCAGTATTTAGGGCGTGTTGCCAGAAATGTTGTTCTACAGATCTGACCTTAAATCACAGTCCTGTCTGACAGGAAGATAGAGACACATTCCCATGGTATTATTTGAGGAAGAGTGGGGAGTTCTTCTGATTTTCTGGCCAACGTTCCTCCCTCAACCACCACCACCAAAGGAAAAAAATTAGTTGGTTCTTCATCTTTTTACTGTCTACAGGATATTTACATAAGAATATAAGAAATAAGGGCTGGTGAAGGCCATTCAACAATATCATGGCTGATCTCAAAACTCGGTTGTCCCTCATTCACCCAGTCCTGACCGACATAGTTGAGGGCAAACGCAAGTCGCAAAATGAGTACCATGACCGTAATTCGAGGGGGAGATGTATAGAAATAAATGACCCTGTATTCGTCCTCAATCACGCCATGGGGCCCAAAATGGCTTGAGGGCACTGTAATTGACAAAGAGGGGAATAAGGTCATCGTGGTAAAACTCAACAATGGTCAGATATGCCGTAAGCATCTGGACCAAGTAAAAAAAGGTTCAGCATGGACACGGAGGAACCTGAAGAAGAACATGAGATGGAGCTCACAACACCGCCAGTGAACGAGCAACAAGAGCAACCAGAAGAATGCACAGTCCCTGCGGTCAGCCCGGACAGACCGGAATCACCACAGGTGACAGACACTCACGTCAGTGTCCAACAACCAGAGCCCCAACTGCAGACTCTCCACGAGGGAGCGTAGACCACCTGAAAGACTAAACCTATGATCCCAATAAGACTTTGGGGGGGAAGGTGATGTCATGTATGTAACCACAATGTAACACCACTGTATAACTGTATACACTCAACCTAGATGCACACCTTGACCACAAGTGGTGAACTTGTGGGAGACACTCCTTACCTGATCACACAGGTATAAAAAGGGAGGTCCCATGCAGGATCATCGTCTTTGGAGTCCTGTGAATAAAGAGTTAAGGTCACAGAGTGACCTTGTCCCCAGAATGTGCCTCGTGTGGTTTCATACTGTAGAGTAAGGACATTACAATTTGCTTTCCTAATTGCTTGCTGTAGCTGCATGTTAACTTTCTGTGATTGATGTACAAGGACAACCAGATCCCTCTGAATGCAAACATTCCCCAGTCTCATGCATTCAAAATATATTCTGCTTTTTTTGTTTTTCCTACCAAAGTGGATAACTCACACTTCCACACATTGTATTCCATTTGCCATGTTCTTGCCCACTCAGTCAACCAGTCTATATCTCTCTGCAGCCTCATTGCACCCTCCTCACAGCTTACTTTCCCACCTAACTTTGTATCATCAGCAAACCTGGATGCGTTACACTCAGTCCCTTCATCTAAGTCATTAATATAGATTGTAAATAGCTGAGGCCCCAGCACTGATCCTTGCAGTACCTCACTCGTTACAGCCTGTCAACCCGAAAAACTCCCGTTTATTCCTATCTCTGTTTTCTGTACATTAACCAAGCCTCAATCCATGCCAATATATCACCCCCAATCCCTTGAGTTCTAATTTTGTGCAATAACTTCTGGTGTGGCACCTTATGGAATGCTTTTTGAAAATCCAAATGCACTACATCCACTGGTTCCCGCTTGTCCATCCTACTAGTTACATCTTCAAAAAACTCTAACAAATGTGTCAAATACAAGTTTCCTTTCATAAAACCATGTTGACTCAGCCCAATAATATTCATCATAATCATAGGCAGTCCTTCGGAATCGAGGAAGACTTGCTTCCACTCCCAAATTGAGTTCTCTAGTGGCTGAACAGTCCAATACGAGAGCCATAGACCCTGTTACAGGTGGGACAGACATTCGTCGAGGGAAGGGGTCGGTGGGGCTGGTTTGCCACACGCTCCTTCCGCTGTCTGCGCTTGGCCTCTTCATGCTCTTTGCGTTGGGACTCGAAGAGCTCGACGCCCTCCCGGATTCACTTTCTCCACCTCGGGCGGTCTTCGGCCAGGGTCTCCCAGGTGTCCGTGGTGATGTCGCACTTTACCAGGGAGGCTTCGCGGGTGTCCTTGTAATGTTTCCGCTGTTCTCCTTTGGTTCGTTTACCATGAAGGAGCTCCGCATAAAGCATTTGCTTAGGGAGTCTTGTGTCTGGCATGCGAACTATGTGGCCTGCCCAGCGAAGCTGATCGAGTGTGGTCAGTGCTTCAATACTGGGGGTGTTAGCCTGGTCGAGGACATCAATAATATTCCAATTTTCTAAGTGCCCTGTTACCACGTCTCTAATAATAGATTCTAGCATTTTGCTGACTACTGATGTCAGGCTAACTGGCTTTTAGTTCACTGTTATTTTCTCTTCCCTTGTCTTAAATAGCGGGGTTATGTTTGCTACCTTCCAATCCTTGGGGTCTGTTCTAGAATCTAGGCAATTCTAGAAGATTAATACCAGTGCATCCACTATCTCTGCAGCTAACGCTTTTAAAACCCGAGGGTTTTATGGTGCAGAATGGCTAGGCGATTTCTCAATAACAGCTAATGCTGTTCAGGAGCAGGAGCGGGAGGATCGAGAGGCCCATAAAAGGGGCCCGAGAGTCGGAGGAGCCACAAGGAGTAGGAGCGGGAGGATCGAGAGGCCCATAAAAGGGGCCCGAGAGTCGGAGGAGCCACAAGGAGTAGGAGCGGGAGGATCGAGAGGCCCATAAAAGGGGCCCGAGAGTCGGAGGAGCTAGCTGGTGCAGGGACAAAAAGTTTTTTTTTTTAAATCACAACCGAAGTGTGACGTCACAGCCAAGCAGGTAAGTGATTGGCTGGTGGATTGGTGAGTATTTTTCTTTTTCCTTTCGGGAGGAAACCTTTGTTATTGTTGTAAGTAGCATCTGCCAGTAAATATATGTGATCTTTATTACCTAAGGAGAGCCAGTTAATTAAATCGGCTGTTTGCTGAGTAGTGGCAGGATGTGTTGTGCTACGGTTTAGAGTTTAGTTTTACTCGATAGTTGCGAGTGTAACTAGAGGGATGGCAGGGCAGCTCAGTCCCGTGGATTGCATGTCCTGTGGCATGTGGGAAGTCACGGGTGCTTCGCACAGCCGGGACGGCTTCGTGTGCAGGAGGTGTCTCCAGTTGCACCAACTCGGGCTCCGTGTTTTCAAGCTTGAGCGGTGCATCCGCGAGACTGGGAGCGACGTGGATAGCACGTTTCTGGACGTGGTCACCCCACAGCTTAAGCGTGTGCAGGCAGAGAGGGAGTGGGTGACCACCAGACAGAAGAGGAGGACTAGGCAGGTCGTGCAGAAGTACGGTTCTGAGTACCCGGTGAGGGCAATGGTGGCTCTGGGGAGTGCAGCCAGAGCCAAGTCCACGGCACCACGGGTGGCTCAGCTGCACAGTGGGGGAGGAAGAAGAATGGAAGAGCGATAGTGGTAGGGGATTCGATAGTCAGGGGAGCTGACAGGCATTTCTGCAGCCGCAGACGTGACTCCAGGACGGTATGTTGCCTCCCTGGTGCCAGGGTCAATGATGTCACTGAGCGGCTGCAGAGCATTCTGGGGGGAGAGGGTGAACAGCCAGAGGTCGTGGTCCACATCGGGACCAATGACATTGGTTGAAAGAGGGATGAGGTCCTGCAGGCAGAGTTTAGGGAGCTAGGAGAGAGATTAAAAAGCAGGACCTCAAAGGTCGTAATCTCCGGATTACTCCCAGTGCCACGAGCCAGTGAGTACAGAAATAGGAGGATAGAGCAGATGAATACGGGGCTGGAGAGATGGTGCAGGTGGGAGGGCTTTAGTTTCCTGAGGCTTTGGGACCGCTTCTGAGGGAGGTGGGACCTGTACAAGCCGGACGGGTTGCACCTCAACAGAGCCGGGACCAATATCCTCGTGGTGGGAGTTTGCTAGTGCTGTTGGGGAGGGTTCAAACTAGCTTGACAGGGGGAAGGGAACCTGAAACTAAATTCAGTAGGGAGGGGAGTAAAGCTGGAATTAGAAAGCAAAAATAAAGAAAGTGAGTTTGAAGGAAAGAGGAAACAAGCAGGAAAAAAGGGTAAAAAAATAAATTTAAAGGCACTTTGTGTAAATGCATGTAGCATTTGTAACAAGATAGATGAGCTGACGGCACAAATTGAGACAAATGGATACGATCTAATAGCCATTACAGAGACGTGGTTGCAAGGTGACCAGGACTGGGAATTAAATATTCAGGGATACTTGACAATCTGGAAGGACAGACAGAAAGGAAAAGGAGGTGGGGTACCTCTATTGATAAAGGATGGATTCACTGCAATCGTAAGAAACGATATTGGCTCAAATGATAAGGGTGTTCAAACAGTTTGGGTGGCGATAAGGAACACTAAGGGAAAAATTCACCGGTGTGCATAGTCTATAGGCCCCCTGACAGTAGCAACTCTGTTGGTCGGAGCATAAACCAGGAAATAGTGGGGGCTTGTAAAAAGGGAACAGCAATAATCATGGGTGATTTTAACCTCGATATTGATTGGACAAATCAAATTGGTCAGGGTAGCCTTGAGGAGGAGTTCATAGAGTTCCTTGAGCAGTATGTAATGGAACCAACCAGGGGGCAGGCTATCTTAGATCTGGTCCTGTGTAATGAGACAGGATTAATAAACAATCTTCTAGTAAAGGATCCCCTTGGAATGAGTGATCATAGCATGATTGAATTTCAAATTCAGATGGAGGGTGAGAAAGTTGGATCTCCAACCAGCGTACTAAGCTTAAATAAAGGAGACTATGAAGGTATGAGGGCAGAGTTGGGTAAAGTGGACTAGGAAAATAGATTAAAGTGTAGGACGGTTGATGAACAGTCGTCCACATTTAAGGAGATATTTCACAACTCAAAAGAAAAATATATTTCAGTGAGGAGGAAAGGGTGTAAGAGAAAAGATAGCTATCTATGGCTAACTAAAGAAATAAAGGATGGTATCCAATTAAAAACAAGGGCAGACAAAGTGGCCAGAACCAGTGGATGTGGTGTATTTGGACTTCCAGAAGGCATTTGACAAGGTGCCACATAAAAGGTTACTACAAAAGATAAACTTCACAAGGTTGGGAATAATATATTAGCATGGATAGAGGATTGGCTAACTAACAGAGAACAGAGAGTCAGGATAAATGGTTCATTCTCTGGTTGGCAACCAGTAACTAGTGGGGTGCTGCAAGGATCAGTACTGAGACCCCAACTATTTACAATCTATATTAACGACTTAGAAGAAGGGACTGAGTTTTGGTGAGGCCACACCTGGAATACTGCGTGCAGTTTTGGTTTCCATATTTACGAAAGGATATACTTGCTTTGGAGGCAGTTCAGAGAAGGTTCACGATTGATTCCGGGGATGAGGGGGTTGACTTATGAGGAAAGATTGAGTAGGTTGGGCCTCTACTCATTGGAATTCAGAAGAATGAGAGGTGATCTTATGGAAACGTATAAGATTATAAGGGGGCTTGACAAGGTGGATGCAGAGAGGATGTTTCCACTGATGGGGGAGCCTAGAACTAGAGGGCACGATCTTAGAATAAGGGGCCGCCAATTTAAAACAGAGATGAGGAGAAATTTCTTCTCTCAGAGGGTTGTAAATCTGTGGCATTCACTGCCTCGGAGAGCTGTGGAAGCTGGGACATTGAATAAATTTAAGACAGAAATAGACAGTTTCTTAAACGATAAGGGGATAAGGGGTTATGGGGAGCAGGCAGGGAAGTGGAGCTGAGTCCATGATCAGATCAGCCATGATCTTATTGAATGGCGGAGCAGGCTCGAGGGGCCGTATGGCCTGCTCCTGTTCCTATTTCTTTTGTTCTTATGTTCTTATGTTCAATAGTAATTGGTTACACAAAGTACTTTGAAACAATGTTGTATAAATATAAGTTGTTTTTATTGCAGCTATTTTTAAGTTTGAATAAAGAGAGCTCCACATAGTGTAAACCTGTTTTCTTAGTTCAATTTTTTACAAACATTTTATATATATATTTTTTTCGTTTATGGGATGTGGGTGTCACTGTGGAGCCCAGCATTTATTGCCCATCCCTAACTGAGAAGGTGGTGGTGTGCTGCCTTCTTGAACCGCTGCAGTCCCATGTGATGAAGGTGCTCCCACAGTGCTGTTAGGGAGAGTTCCAGCATTCTGACCCAGCGACGATGAGGGAACGACAATATATTTCCAAGTCAGGATGGTGTGTAACTTGGAGGGGAACATGGAGGTGGTGGTGTTCCCATGCGTCTGCTGCCCTTGTTTTTCTATGTGGTAGAAGTCACAGGTTTGGGAGGTGCTGCCGAAGAAGCCTTGGCGAGTTGCTGCAGTGCATTTTATAGATGGTGCACACTGCAGCCACGGTGCGCCGGTGGTGGAGGGAGTGAATGTTGAAGGTGGTGGATGGGGGGCCAATCATGCGGGCTGCTTGGTCCTAGATATTGTCGAGCTTCTTGAGTGTTGTTGGAGTTGCACTCATCCAGGCAAGAGGAGCATATTCCATCACACTCCTGACTTGTGCCTTGTAGATGGTGGAAAGGCTTTAGGGAGTCAGGAGGTGAGTCACTCGCCGCAGAATACCCAGCCTCTGACCTGCTTTTGTTGCCACGATATTTATGTGGCTGGTCCAATTAAGTTTCTGGTCATTGGTGACCCCCAGGATGTTGGTGGTGGAGATTTGGCGATCATAATGCCGTTGAATGTCCAGGGGCGGTGTTTAGACTCTCGCTTGTTGGAGATAGTCATTGCCTGGCACTTGTGTGGCGCAAATGTTACTTTTCATTTACCAGCCCAAACCTGAATGTCATCCAGGTCTTGCGGATATGGACTGCTCCATTATCTGAGTAGTTGTGAATGGAACTGAACACTGTGCAGCCATCAGCGAACCTCGCCACTTCTCACCTTATGATGGAGGGAAGGTCATTAATGAAGCAACTGAAGATGGTTGGGCCTAGGACACTGCCCTGAGAAACTCCTGCAGCGATATCCTGGGGCTGTGATGATTGACCTCCAACCACCACAACCATCTTCCTTTCTGTTAAGTATGACTCCAGCCAGTGGAGAGTTTTCCTCCTGATACCCATTTACCTCAGTTGTACTGGGGCTCCTTGATGCCACACTCGGTCAACTGCTGCCTTGATGTCAAAGGCAGTCACTCTCACCTCACCTCTGGAATTCAGCTCTTTTGTCCATGTTTGGACCAAGGCTGCAATGAGGTCTGGAGCCGAGTGGTCCAGGCCGAACCCAAACTGAGCATCAGTGAGCAGGTTATTGATGAATAAGTGCCGCTTGATAGCATTGTTGACGACACCTTCCATCACTTTGCTATCCACATATAATTTTCTGAATGAAATGGAAATTCAATTAGAATTTTTACAAACTAAGTTTCAAATATTGCAGGTTATCAGTAATTAAAGGCAAGCGTCTTCATGAAAATAATGGCCTGGAGTTTGCGGTCACAGAAAAGTGACTACGCTCACCGCCGACCTCGAGGAAAGCTGCCCACAAAGATCCCGCGATCTCTGCGGCTAACACTAATGTAGCCAAGTTTGCTGATGATACAAAGATGGATGGGAAAGCAAATTGTGAGGAGGACACAAAAAAATCTGCCAAGGGGTATAGGACCAGGCTTTCGACTTCGTTGTTGGTGATTTTCTCGGCGGGGTACGGCTGTTTTCCGCCCGGCGAGAGTTTGCACGCAAGTTTTTCAACGGTATCGCCCACATCTGAAGGCGCCCGCCGGGACCAAACCGCCCACGTGCAACGCCGAGAACAACCGCCACGGCGCAAGTTTGGGCTCAACCGCCGGATATCCAGATCACCGAGAGACCCGCCCTGTGTAAACGCTGCTTAAACGGCGAGGTAAGGGGGGGGGGGGGCCCTGCAAAGAAAGGTCAGTTAAAGGTTCTTTATTTATTTTTTTAATTTTAACATGCCGATTAGGGTTAAAACTGCCTTGGGAATGCTTTGCATGTTTTTATTTTATTTCATGAACATTATTTTTTTAAGTGTTCCCCCTCCCTAGGCCCAACCGCAGCCTCGGACTAAATTTTAGTACGTACCGTCCATTCCGGTAACGGCTGCCCATGTTACTAACTTTGCACTTACCTGCCGAGAAAACCACCGACAATGAGTGTACAATGCCCATTTTCTCGCCGGGCGATCAGTTCTACTTACTCTTACCTTTAAAATGGAAATTCTCGCCAGCTTTTCTTACCAAATGTTAGCGATGCTTCTCAGCGGGCAATCGGGCGTTGAGGGACTTTAGGGAAATTCTGGCCCAGAGACAGGCTAAATGAGGGGACAAACGTTTGGCAGATGGAGTATAATTTGGGAAAACGTGAGGTTATCCACCTTGACAGAAATAATAGAAAAGCAAATTATAATTTAAATGGAGAAAAATTGCAAAGTGCTGCAGTACAGAGGGACCTGGGGGTCCTTGTGCATGAAACACAAAAAAGTTAGTATGCAGGTACAGCAAGTGATCAGGAAGGCAAATGGAATGTTGGCCTTCATTGCAAGGGGGATAGAGTATAAAAGCAGAGAAGTCCTGCTACAACTGTACAATGTATTGGTGAGGCCAGACCTGGAATACTGCATACAGTTTTGGTCTCCGTATTTAAGGAGGGATATACTTCCATTGGAGGCAATTCAGACAAGGTTCACTAGGTTGATTCTGGCGATGAGGGGGTTGACTTATGAAGAATGGTTGAGCAGGTTGGGCCTATACTCATTGGAGTTTAGAAGAATGAGAGGTGATCTTATTGAAACATATAAGATACTGAGGGGGCGCGACAAGGTGGATGCAGAGAGGATATTTTCACTTGGCAAATCTAGAACTGGGGGCATAGTTTAAGAATAAAGGGTCAGCCATTTAAGACGGAGATGAGGAGGAATTTCTTCTCTCAGAGGGTTGTAAATCTGTGGAACTCTCTGCCCCAGAGAGCTGTGGAGGCTGGGTCATTGAATATATTTAAGGTGGAGATAGACAGATTTTTGAACAATGAGGGAGTGAAGGGGACTGGGCGGGGAAGTGGAGCTGAGACCAAGCTTAGATCAGCCATGATCGTATTAAATGATGGAGCAGGCTCGAGAGTCCTATGTGTTATGTATGCATGTTAATGATGTACTCTAACACTAAACCTGAATGTACCTTCACCCTGTATATACCATACCTGTACACCAGAGGGTGCTGCTGCTGGAGACCTAAGGGTCACCTGTATACTACAGGTAACCCAGTATAAAAGGGAGCTCACCTCTTGGTGTCCTCACTGTAGGAGCTGCAATAAAGGACTACAGTCTTCACAGTTCAATTGCCTGCCTGCCTCGTGGAGTCATTAAGAGAGTGCTTGTATACACAATACTATGGCCGACTCCTATTTCTTGTGTTGTGTAAGTGGTGCGCAGGTTCTGGGTTTTCGTGCGTGATGTAGTGCTGCACCCCTGTAACCGGGCCTGCAGCAACAACGCACTTACTTAAAGTAAGCCGACATTAAAGGTTTAACAGGCTGTACTGTAAAAGCAGTTTTGTAAATTGACCAATGCCTCGAGGAACCTACTGGAAATTTAAATGAACTTTTTAAAATCAAGTTGTCAACCGAACGTAATGTATTTGGAGATTATTCAGGCAGAGACACCGACATGATTGAATGACTTTTTGAATACGCTAACCAAGGAGGGAGCTGGAGTGACCAGACCACACAATGACATGTGTTTGGTTAAATGTAACTGATTGTCCTATTTGTTCAACTCCTGTGGCCAGGCTGTTAACAATACACGACAGGTAATGACCGTCGCTCAGCCATCTGGAGTGGTCTCCTCACCCTTTGGAAATGCGAATGTCAACATTGTTGCTGGAGTGAAAAACCCATTCGCCAACTTTTCATATCTTGATAGATCCGAAACTTCTCCCCATCAAAACACTTTGGGCCAGACTTTCCCGAAAGGCCCTCAATACCCGATTGCCCGCTGAGAAGAAACACTAACATTCGGCGAGAAAAGCTGGCGAGAGTTTCTATTCTGATGTTTAAAGTAAGTAAAACTAATTGCCCAGCGAGAAAATGGGCGTTGTACACTCATTGTCGGCGGTTTTCTCAGCAGGTAAGTGGAAAGTTAGTAACATAGGCAGTGGTTACCGGAATGGACGGTAAGTACTAAAATTTAGTCCGAGGCTGCAGTTGGGCCTGGGGAGGGGGGAAAACGTTCAAAAAAAATTTTCATTAAAAACAAAATAAAATGTACAAAGCATTCCCAAGGCAGTTTTAACCCTAATCGCCGTTTAAAAATTAAAAAAAATATATATAAAGAACCTTTTTCTTTGCAGGTCCCCCCTTACCACCCTGTTTAAGCAGCGTTTACAGGGCGGGTCTCTCGGCGATCTGGACGTCAGCGGTTGAGGCCAAACCTACGCCCTGGCGGTTATTCTCGGCGTTGCACGTGGGCGGTTTGGTCCCGGCGGGCGTCTTCAGGTGTGGGCGATACCGTGAAAAAAACTTACGTGGAAACTCTCGCCGGGGATAAACCGGCTGATCCGCCGAGAAAATCGCCGACAATGATGCCGAAAGTCTGGCCCTTTGTGCGATAATGGCTGGACATCGAACAGAATGAGGACATTTCCTTGTGTGAAAATGGACTATTCACTGACCCAGGATGGAGAGGTGATCAGATGACATCAGATGTCAAAGGGGGGATTGCATCATCCATTGTCATGGGCAGGATCTTTTTATTATAAAAAGGGTGTGTTTAGGGGCAAAGCTCATCGACTTGCAAGGGAACTGCGGGCGGACGTGATCAACCGCAAATATAGAAACACATGCTCCTCTGGATGATCGCCGGGGTGAGTGTTGTTTGAAGTTAAAGAGAGTTACTGTTCGAAGTTAAGGCGAACGGTGCATTGATGTTTGTCATCCGTAGTATCATCATCATAAGTGGTCCCTTGAACGAGGATGACTTGCTTCCACATGAGTTCACAGGTGTTTAAATGAAGGACCCGATGTTCCAGTCCTGAACTCCAATTGAAGGGTGGAAGATGCCTGTGCGTGGATTTTAACGTGGGGTGGCCGTTGCACACCAGCCACCACACTGGCTTGCCAGAGCTAGGTCTTGGTCCAGTGTCAAGGGGTAACCAGGACAACTGGAGACCAGCTCTGCTGCACGGACCTAGTGCGCACACATATCGCAGTGTGGGCTGGTCCGTGCTGCCCCTGGGCCCTCGGCTCTTCTGGGCCCCGTACCCTCATTCGCCGCACCTCCGCCCACGGTGTTCCAGGGCCCGGCGCTCCAACTATATTTATAGTCCCGGCCTGCGGTGATGTTCTCACACAGGTCGGGGCGGCCCACAATAGAAACATAGAAACATAGAAAATAGGTGCAGGAGCAGGCCATTCAGCCCTTCTAGCCTGCACCGCCATTCAATGAGTTCATGGCTGAACATGAAACTTCAGTACCCCCTTCCTGCTTTCTCGCCATACCCCTTGATCCCCCGAGTAGTAAGGACTTCATCTAACTCCCTTTTGAATATATTTAGTGAATTGGCCTCAACTACTTTCTGTGGTAGAGAATTCCACAGGTTCACCACTCTCTGGGTGAAGAAGTTTCTCCTCATCTCGGTCCTAAATGGCTTACCCCTTATCCTCAGACTGTGACCCCTGGTTCTGGACTTCCCCAACATTGGGAACATTCTTTCTGCATCTAACCTGTCTAAACCCGTCAGAATTTTAAACGTTTCTATGAGGTCCCCTCTCATTCTTCTGAACTCCAATGAATACAAGCCCAGTTGATCCAATCTTTCTTGATAGGTCAGTCCCGCCATCCCGGGAATCAGTCTGGTGAACCTTCGCTGCACTCCTTCAATAGCAAGAATGTCCTTCCTCAAGTTAGGAGACCAAAACTGTACACAATACTCCAGGTGTGGCCTCACCAAGGCCCTGTACAACTGTAGCAACACCTCCCTGCCCCTGTATTCAAATCCCCTCGCTATGAAGGCCAACATGCCATTTGCTTTCTTAACCGCCTGCTGTACCTGCATGCTAACCTTCAATGACTGATGTACCATGACACCCAGGTCTCGTTGCACCTTCCCTTTTCCTAATCTGTCACCATTCAGATAATAGTCTGTCTCTCTGTTTTTACCACCAAAGTGGATAACCTCACATTTATCTACATTATACTTCATCTGCCATGCATTTGCCCACTCACCTAACCTATCCAAGTCACTCTGCAGCCTAATAGCATCCTCCTCGCAGCTCACACTGCCACCCAACTTAGTATCATCCGCAAATTTGGAGATACTGCATTTAATCCCCTCGTCTAAATCATTAATGTACAATGTAAACAGCTGGGGCCCCAGCACAGAACCTTGCGGCACTCCACTAGTCACTGCCTGCCATTCTGAAAAGTACCCGTTTACTCCTACTCTTTGCTTCCTGTCTGACAACCAGTTCTCAATCCACGTCAGCACACTACCCCCAATCCCATGTGCTTTAACTTTGCACATTAATCTCTTGTGTGGGACCTTGTCGAAAGCCTTCTGAAAGTCCAAATATACCACATCAACTGGTTCTCCTTTGTCCACTTTACTGGAAACATCCTCAAAAAATTCCAGAAGATTTGTCAAGCATGATTTCCCTTTCACAAATCCATGCTGACTTGGACCTATCATGTCACCATTTTCCAGATGCACTGCTATGACATCCTTAATAATTGATTCCATCATTTTACCCACTACTGAGGTCAGGCTGACCGGTCTATAATTCCCTTGACCGGTCTATAATTCCCTTATGTAGTATAATTAACAGTTAAAAGAATACTGAGTTTTGAGCCTCGACCATTGTTACCCCACCTGGACGGGTTCAGGTCGGATTCTGGAATTAGAATACATGAGGGAAGGAGCGGGTTCACCTACCTACACCCCGGAACTTGCGATTTGTCAGGAATTCTCTTGATAGATCATAGCCACCCCCAGGAGAAGGGCCTCCGCAGGTAGAGAGTTGGGCTATTTGCCCAGTGAATGCCTGTGAAATTCTTACGCTGGGTAAAAGCGCAAGGCCTGCTCAGCGTAAGAGTTTAAAAAAAATTAAAATATATATTTTTTAATAATTTAAACATTAAAAAACCTGTACAATAAGGTAAAGTTATTTTTAGCCCCTTTAAAACATTTAAATTTATTTTTCAAAACAAAAAAATAATTTTTTGTTTTTAATATTTAATTAAATGCTATTTTAATTAATTTTAAATATGTAATGTTTTGTTCTATTTATTTGATGTGTGGATGTATATTTGGGGTATTCCCATTCATGCTTCTGGGGTTTCTGTACATACGGAATCACCATCAGTATGAATGGGGATTCCCTTCTGTCATTGGTCGGGCCGGCCCATGTGATCCCAGGGGCGCTTGCGAACCGCCTGCACCCCTGAGATATGTGGGCCTCTCCCAGCGGGTACCCGGAGAGGCCCAGGACCCTGAGTCTCCCTACCTCCCGGACCACCAGGCACGCGGACACTTTATTTGCGGATTGGAGGCATTTCCCCGCAGGAAGTCTCCGACCGCAATTTCAGGACCAATGTGACCATTTAATATTTTATATGCCTGGCTAATGCCTCCTTGTAACCTTCTTCTCTCTATAATGCAGAGCTATTAACAAATGGGCGATGTGGAGAAATTGTATCGGTTTTCTGGGTGCAATGTGCAATCCTTCTGTTCATTCAACGTGTTTATATAAGTCCGTTTTAAGAATAACAAATTGACGTTCTGGGGCTATGATGCAGATGGTAAGCAGTATAGTTAAACTCTTTATTTTTCTCACCTCAGGACTCTTGCTTTGTTTTCTTCGCTAAGGTTTTAAGAGTTAAATGCTTGTTGAAAGTTACAGGCTGGAAAATTAATACTTGGGTCTGTCTCTTCATAGTCATCAAAAGGCACTATTCAAACCCGGTGTAAAATGTATACAAACGAGAAATGTTGATCTACATCTCAGTATCTGAAGGGCCTTTTTTCAATTGTGGGTGAAGTTACGAGCACAGGAGAAATAACTCCTTAAAGGGACTGAATAAATCATTAATATGAACTCGATTTTACAATTATTCCCGAGACTCTTGCATGAATGCAGCAAGTAAGCAAGGCAGATTGATTGCACATCACTAGCGGAACCTCCATTATCCGCAGTCATATTATGTGTGATTACAATAATCTGTGAGAGGCTGCATTGGTGTCTGGGGCCATTGGAGGGAGCAGCGTGCGGCGGTATACCACTGCAGGGAGCAGTGCGTGCTGCTGCAGGAGGGCGACGGCTACGAAGCCAGGTCACTGACTGCAGTGCGGGCAGGCACAGCAGGAGGGGCGAAGGAGCGGCAAGAGTCCGTAGAGGGAAGTGACCGGTGCCCAGGAGAGGCGTGAATCTGGGGCCCAGAAGAGGCGAGGGCCCAGGGGCAGCACGGGGCCAGCCCACACTGCGATATGTGTGCGCGCTGGGTCCGTGCAGCAGAGCTGGTCTCCAGTTAGTCCTGGGTAATCCTTGCCCCTGGACCAAGACCTCGCTCTGTCAAGCCCGTGTGGTGGCTGGTGTGCAACGGCCACCCCACGTTAAAACAATCCACCCACAGGCATCTTCCACCCTTCAGGATGTAGTTTGGGATCCAGAATATTAGGTCCTTCATTGAAACACCTGTGAACTCATCCCTTTTTGGCATGGAAGCAAGTCATCCTTGCTTCGAGGGACTGCCTATGGTGATAATGATGATTACAATTATCCGCTGGACTTTCTACAGGCAAGACCTTGTGAAATACATCAGCATGTTTGCAGTCTGCTTTTGTTATTTGCATGGCAGCCTTTGTTGGCTTTTTAAATAAAAGCATGATGTTTCTATTTGTCATTTATATTATACATGTCTTCATTTCTCAGCCTCGGGTACTGTGGTCTGATACGATTAAGACTTAAATTTAGGAATTTTCAAATGCATGCCAATTTTCTTTGTCCACTTGGGAGGTCTCCTTGATTATGATGGATAAACAAGGTTCTACTGTATTTCTACATTCATCTGTTAACAGCTTGAGCTGACTTCTTTTGTTACCATACCACTTTGCCGCTAGGTAGCACACTCTGCTCAGAGCTGAAGAAAGCACAGAATCAGACAAGGGCCTTTTGACTTATCCTTCAGCCGATTGTGTGCTGTCTTATCCTATTGTGAAATCTATCCCCAGCAAAGCAATCACCTAAAGGAAGGTTTTGTCTTACTATTCTCTCAATGCACTTTAAAGCCAATGAAATACTTTTTGAAGTGTAGTCATTGTTGTAATGTAGGAAACGCGGCAGCCAATTTGCGCACAGCAAACTCTTACAAACAGCAATGTGACAATGACCAGATCATCTGTTTCAGTGATGTTGTTTGAGGAATAAATATTGGCCAGATCACCAGGGATAACTCCCCTTGCTCTTCTTCGAAATAGTGCCGTGGAATCTTTTACGTCCACTTGAGAGAGCGGAGAGGGCCTCGGTTTAACGGCTCATCCAAAAGACGGTAACTTCGACAGTGCAGCATTCCCTCAGTCAGCCGAGATTTTTGTGCTCAGATCTCTGGAGTGGGACTTGAGCTCACAAACTTCTGACCCAGAGGCGCGAGTGCTACACGCTGAGCCATTGGCTGACACTTTATCATAATGTTCCATATATAATATAAAATAACTGAGCTTTTGTGTTGGTGCATGGTAAGTCACGTTTTCTTGATATCTCGAGGTAAGACAAGAACTGTTCTGGTATGTTTGAAGTGGTATTATATCTTTAATAATCACAAATTTGCAGCTTTCATTATTTGAGCCAATTTTATGTCAGAACAACTCAGAATTGAAATTATAATTTAACTACAACATAATTTAAGCCTAGACATATAGCAACACTTATATTTACTGTTACTGACCTGAAACGTACACTTTTCAGAAATAATCAGAGACAAAATATGTTCCTTTACGCATAGTTAAGCAGTCAGGGCTTAAATATAGCTTTTTCGTTGTTTGTTCCAAGCAATTGAACCCTAAGTTTAATTTGCATATGTAAATTACATCAATTTGATTTTCAATCCTTTAAATGTATATAACGGATCTCACGTTAGTGAGGGTGCATGCCAAGAGTTCTTTATACAAAATATGCCAGGGAAAATCACACTTAGGGTCTCAACGTAGGCTGGAAAGTTCCGCCTACTAACTTTCTATAGAATATGAAAAACAAAGTAGATTGCCAGCCAATTAGTAATAGTATATTTATCCTTGCATTTCTAACTTGGTATTCCTAATCTCTTACGTTTCCACTATGAGATCCTGCAGCACTTTCCTGAATGGATAGCTCCTTCCATATCTCAAAGATGTTTAAAGAAAAGAAAGACTTGCATTTATATAGCACCTTTCACGACCACCGGATACCTGAAAGCACTTTACAGCCAATTAAGTACTTTTAGGGTGTAGTCACTGTTGTAATGTAGGAAACGCGGCAGCCAATTTGCGCACTGCAAGCTCCCACAAACAACAATATGATAATGACCAGATAATCTGTTTTTGTTATGTTGATTGAGGGATAAATATTGGTCAGGACACCGGGGATAACTCCCCTGCTCTTCTTCGAAATAGTGGCCGTGGGATCTTTTACATCCACCTGAGAGAGCAGTCGCGGCCTCGATTTAACGTCTCATCCGAAAGACGGCACCTCCGACAGTGCAGCACTCCCTCAGCACTGCACCGGGAGTGTCAGCCTGGATTTTTGTGCTCAGGTCTCTGGAGTGGGATTTAAACCCACAACCTTCTGACTCGGAGGTGGAGTTGCTGCCCACCAAGCCACAGCGAATTAACTTCCTCCAGTTATAATTCAGACAGCAGCTTTCCTGATTATAAAGTGACTTCATATCCTTGTCACAAAATAGTGAATAACTTTAAAATAAGTTTCCAGTGCTGAATTCTTTGATATCTTAAATCTAGTGCTCACCACTGTCACTGGACTCATATATGCCAAAGCAACGGAGGCTTTTAAAGTTTGTGGGTACCATGGAGGCACAGGATATTGGGGTAACGCTCCTTAAAACCTACCTCTTTGAACAAGCTTTGGGTCAACTGTTCTAATATCTCCTTGTGTGGCTCGGTGTCAAATTTTTTTTTATAACGCTCCTACATTAAAGGTGCTATATAAATGCACTTTGCTGTTGTGAGGAGACATTGAAAAGCGTTGTTAGGAGAAAAAGCGAGAGTGAGAGATGAAACTGAAAGAAATGTAAGCTCCATCAGCAGATGTAAGACCATGAAATACCTTGCAAGCCTTGGATTGTGGTGTGGCATTGGTCCAGGTACTGTCATTTTCCTCACACTCTTATCTGCTTCCAACAGCAAAACTAGTTTTGTTAATTCATAGTCAGCAACATCAATATTTTTGGTCATACAGAATGTGAAATACTTTCACTTATTTAATTTGTGCATAAAAGAAACTATTTTCTACATATGCAGAGGCAAACTGAAGCTAATACAATATAGGTCAAAAATAAACTTGATCAAGAACATGAATCTCTTTGTCAATGTGTCACATTTCCTCTCATGCCACAGGTCAAATTCCACAATATTTTGGTCTTGTATTATTGCTCGAATAGTCATGGAATGGAAATGTTCAAATTTCCAGCTCACCAGCAGCTTATTGAACCATGTAAATCACAAAGCTCCCGAGTCCAACCCTTGTTTGTTCTGATTTAGCTGGTGGCAGTAAGAACACTACAGGGAGAAATTGGCCTGGTTTGCGCTTCCCATACCGGGCGTGGTAAAATCACCGACGCCCGCGAACTTCCCTGGGGGTTTTGCGTTGGCGCTAACACTTACCGCCTCGCTCTCTTGTGCCCCCTAGATCGTGATGTAATCCGGTGCACAGCGCCCCGTTACCACCCCGGATGCGATATTCGTTCCCGCCCCCTGCAGTATCGCCGGGCAGCAACAATGGCAGCTGTAGGAGGGGTCATCACCTCGGCTGCCACTTGGGGAACGCTAATTAAAGGCAGTGGTGGTCAGCAAGGGCAAAGTTAACTTATATCCCCATTCTGATGCCTCCTGATTTGATTGATGCCGCGATTCCTCAGCCTTGTGCTCTCGGAGTGCTTGGGGCTGTTATGCACCGAGCGCAAGTCCCGTGGTCCCACAGAGAAAGCATGTGGATTGATTCAAACCAACATTGGCCCTTCCCTTGAAGGGAGGGGAGGTGCCTATACAGACAGCGGTGCTGCACGGAACTTTCCTCAGCGCTCTGCCGCTACAGCCCCTCTCACTCAGGTTGGCACTCTAAGGGAAGTTTGATTCCCTCTTAGGGCACTAAAGCAGAAGTTCCTGGGAGCAAAAATTATTTTTTGCCTGCCGATATTTTTTGCATTTCCTGAAAAGTAATTGCCCCAATCGGGGTGCAACTGAAATGTGTCCAATTCTGGGCACTGTGCTTCAGGAAGGATAAGAAGGCCAGAAAAGATTAACAAGATTTTTTAAAAATTCGTTCACGGGATGTGAGCGTCGCTGGCAAGGCCGGCATTTATTGCCCATCCCTAGTTGCCCCTTGAGAAGGTGGTGGTGAGCCGCCTTCTTGAACCGCTGCAGTCCGTGTGGTGAAGGTGCTCCCACAGTGCTGTTAGGGAGGGAGTTCCAGGATTGTGACCCAGCGACGATGAAGGAACGGCCGATATATTTCCAAGTCAGGATGGAGTGTGACTCGGAGGGGAACGTGGAGGTGGTGGTGTTCCCATGCGCCTGCTGCCCTTGTCCTTCTAGGCAGTAGAGGTGGCGGGTTTGGGAGGTACTGCCGAAGAAGTCTTGGCGAATTGCTGCAGTGCGTCTTGTAGATGGTACACACTGCAGCCACGGTGCGCCGGTGGTGGAGGGAGTGAATGTTGAAGGTGGTGGATGGGGTGCCAATCATGTGTCGATTAGATGGTGTCGAGCTTCTTGAGTGCTGTGGGAGCTGCACTCATTCTGGCAAGTGGAGAGTATTCCATCACACTCCTGACTTGTGCCTTGTAGATGGTGGAAAGGCTTTGGGGAGTCAGGAGGTGAGACACTCGCCGCAGAATACCCAGCCTCTGACCTGCTCTTGTTGCCACAATATTTATGTGGCTGGTCCAGTTAAGTTTCTGGTTAACGGTGACCCCCAGGAAGTTGATGGTTGGGGATTTGGCGATGGTAACGCCATTGAATGTTATGGGGTGGTGGTTAGACTCTCGCTTGTTGGAGATGGTCATTGCCTGGTATTTGTTTGGCGCAAATGTTACTTCCATTTATCAGCCCAAGCCTGAAAGTTGTCTAGGTCATGCTGCAGGCGGGCATGTACTGCTTCATTATTTGAGGAGTTGCGCATGGTACTGAATACTATGTAGTTGTTGTGTAGGCATGCCTGTTCATTGTGTGATGTCTGTAACACTGTCATGCAACATTGAATGTACCCTTGTACTGTACACGCCTTACCGGTACACTAGAGGATGCGGTTGCTGGAGACCCAGGGGTTGCCTGCACACGGCAGGTAACCCAGTATAAAAAGGAACACACAGCTTGTTGTCAGCACTCAGGAGCTGCTAATAAAGGACTGCAGGTCTGCACAGTTTAAGTATCATACCCTGCCTCATGGAGTCATTACTAAAGGTGCCTACATACACTACAGTAGGCATCAGCGAACATCCCCATTTCTGACCTTATGATGGAGGGAAGGTCATTGATAAAGCAGCTGAAGATGGTTGGGCCTAGGACACTGCCCTGAGGAACTCTGATTCCCATTGACTTCAGTTTTACTGGGGCTCCTTGATGCCACACTTGGTCAAATGCTGCATTGATGTCAAAGGCAGTCACTCTCACCTCACCTCTGGAATTCAGCTCTTTTGTCCCTGTTTGGACCAAGGCTGTAATCAGGTTTGGAGCCGAGTGGTCCTGATGGAACCCAAACTGAGCATCATTGAACAGGTTATTGGTGAGTGAGTACCGCTTGATAGCACTGTCAACGACACCTTCCATCACTTTGCTGATGATTGAGAGTAGACTGATGGGGCGGTAATTGGCTGGATTGGATTTGTCCTGCTTTTTGTGGACAGGACATACCTGGGCAGTTTTTCACATTGCCGGATAGATGCCAGTGTTGTAGCTGTACTGGAACAGCTTGGCTAGAGGCATGGCCAGTTCTGGAGCACAAGTCTTCAGCACGACAGCCGGGCTATTGCCGAGGCCCACAGCCTTTGCTGTATCCAGTGCGCTCAGCCATTTCTTGATATCACGTGGAGTGATCAAATTGGCTGACCAACTGGCTTCTGTGATGTTGCGACCTCAGGAGGAGGCCAATATGCATCATCCACGCGGCACTTCTGGCTGAAGATGGTTACAAACGCTTCAGCCTTGTCTTTTGCACTCACATGCTGGGCTCTGCCATCATTGAAAATGGGGATATTCATGGAGCCTACTCCTCCCGTTAGTTGTTTAATTGTCCACCAATATTCACGGCTGGATGTGGCAGGACTGCAGAGTGTTGAACTTCCTCAGGTTGGCACCTCATTTTTAGGTAACGTAGAAACATAGAAACATAGAAAATAGGTGCAGGAGTAGGCCATTCGGCACTTCGAGCCTGCACCGCCATTCAATAAGATCATGGCTGATCATTCCCTCAGTACCCCTTTCCTGCTTTCTCTCCATACCCCTTGATCCCCTTAGCCGTAAGGGCCATATCTAACTCCCTCTTGAACATATCCAATGAACTGGCATTAACAACTCTCTGCGGCAGGGAATTCCATAGGTTAACAACTCTCTGGGTGAAGAAGTTTCTCCTCATCTCGGTCCTAAATGGCCTACCCCTTATCCTAAGACTATGTCCCCTGGTTCTGGACTTCCCCAACATTGGGAACATTGCTCCCGCATCTAACCTGTCCAGTCCCATCAGAATCTTATACGTTTCTATGAGATCCCCTCTCATCCTTCTAAACTCCAGTGTATAAAGGCCCAGTTGATCCAGTCTCTCTTCATATGACAGTCCAGCCATCCCTGGAATCAGTCTGGTGAACGTTTGCTGCACTCCCTCAATAACAAGAACGTCCTTCCTCAGATTAGGAGACCAAAACTGAACACAATATTCCAGGTGAGGCCTCACTAAGGCCCTGTACAACTGCAGTAAGACCTCCCTGCTCCTATATTCAAATCCCATAGCTATGAAGGCCAACATACCATTTGCCTTCTTCACCGCCTGCTGTACCTGCATGCCCACTTTCAGTGACTGATGAACCATAACACCCAGGTCTTGTTGCACCTCCCCTTTTCCTAATCTGCAGCCATTCAGATAATATTCTGCCTTCGTGTTTTTGCCCCCAAAATGGATAACCTCACATTTATCCACATTATACTTCATCTGCCGTGCATTTGCCCATTCACCTAACCTGTCCAAGTCACCCTGCAGCCTCTTAGCGTCCTCCTCACAGCTCACACCGCCACCCAGTTTAGTGTCATCTGCAAACTTGGAGATATTACACTCAATTCCTTCATCTAAATCGTTAATGTATATTATAAAGAGCTGGGGTCCCAGCACTGAGCCCTGCGGCACTCCACTAGTCACTGCCTGCCATTCTGAAAAGGACCCGTTTATCCCGACTCTCTGCTTCCTGTCTGCCAACGAGTTCTCTATCCACGTCAGTATATTACCCCCAATACCATGTGCTTTAATTTTGCACACCAATCTCTTGTGCGGCACCTTGTCAAAAGCCTTTTGAAAGCCCAAATACACCACATCCACTGGTTCTCCCTTGTCCACCCTGCTAGTTACATCCTCAAAAAATTCCAGAAGATTCGTCAAGCATGATTTCCCTTTCATAAATCCATGCTGACTTGGACCGATCCTGTCACTGCTTTCCAAATGCGCAGCTATTTCATCCTTAATGATTGATTCCAACATTTTCCCCACTACTGATGTCAGGCTAACCAGTCTATAATTACCCGTTTTCTCTCTCCCTCCTTTTTAAAAAAGTGGTGTTACATTAGCTGCCCTCCAGTCCATAGGAACTGATCCAGAGTCGATAGACTGTTGGAAAATGATCACCAATACATCCACTATTTCCAGGGCCACTTCCTTAAGTACTCTGGGATGCAGACTAACAGGCCCTGGGGATTTATCGGCCTTCAATCCCATCAATTTCCCTAACACAATTTCCCACCTAATAAGGATATCCTTCAGTTCCTCCTTCTCACTTGACCCACTGTCCCCTAGTACATTCGGAAGGTTATTTGTGTCTTCCTTCGTGAAGACAGAACCGAAGTGTTTGTTCAATTGGTCTGCCATTTCTTTGTTCCCCATTATAAATTCACCTGAATCCGACTGCAAGGGACCTACGTTTGTCTTCACTAATCTTTTTCTCTTCACATATTTATAGAAGCTTTTGCAGTCAGTTTTTATGTTCCCTGCAAGCTTCCTCTCGTACTCTATTTTCCCCCTCTTAATTAAACCCTTAGTCTTCCTCTGTTGAATTCTAAATTTCTCCCAGTCCTCAGGTTTGTTGCTTTTTCTAGCCAAATTATATGCATCTAGTCCTTGGCTTTAACACTATCCTTAATTTCTCTTGTTGGCCACGGTTGAGCCACCTTCCCTGTTTTATTTTTACTCCAGACAGGGATGTACAATTGCTAAAGTTCATCCATGTGATCTTTAAATGTTTGCCATTGCTTATCCACTGTCAACCCTTTAAGGTACGCCTGGTACTGCTCCTGGCATGCTCTTCTACTCTCCTCATTGAACCAGGGTTGGTCCCCTGGCTTAATGGTAATGGTAGAATGAGGGATCTGTCGGGAAATGAGGTTACAGATTGTGGTGGAATACAATTCTGCTCCTGCTGCAGATGGCCCACAGAGCCTCATGGATGCTCAGTTTTGAGTTGCTGGATCAGTTCTGAATTACAGTCTCTGTCACAGGTGGGACAGTCATTAAAGGAAAGGATGGGTGGGGAGTCTGGTTTGCCGCATGCTCCTTCCACACTCGACCAGCTCCGTTGGGCGGGCCACATCGTCCACATGCCCGACACGAGACTCCCAAAGCAAGCGCTCTACTCAGAACTCCTACACGGCAAGCGAGCCCCAGGTGGGCAGAGGAAACGTTTCAAGGACACCCTCAAAGCCTCCTTGATAAAGTGCAACATCCCCACCTGCACCTGGGAGTCCCTGGCCAAAGACCGCCTAAAGTGAAGGAAGAGCAGCTGGGAGGGCGCTGAGCACCTCGAGTCTCGTCGCCAAGAGCATGCAGAAACCTAGCTCAGGCAGCGGAAGGAGCATGCGGCAAACCAGACTCCTCACTCACCTTTTCCTTCAACCAATGTCTGCCCCATCTGTGACAGAGACTGTAATTCCCGTATTGGACGGTATAACCACCTGAGAACTCACTTTTAGAGTGGAAGCAAGTCTTCCTCGATTCCGAGGAACTGCCTTTGATGATGATGATGATGCAATACTCTAGCTGTGGCCTAACTAGTTCCAGCATAACCTCCCTGCTCTTGTATTCTGTGCCTCGGCTGATAAAGACAGGTATCCTTTATGCCTTCATACAAGTGACGTGAATTGCCTGAAGTTTACAGTTTGCAGTTTACACCATCCTGTTTTTACGTTTGTTCACGCAGGGCAGAAATGATGAACTTTTTTTCCTGTATTTCCCCTTCAAAGGCATATAATTTGGAA